>NC_091678.1:4545454-4848484 GCF_030179915.1 Drosophila takahashii | reverse complement strand
GGGCATGGGCAGCCGCTCCATCGCAATCTGGGCCCATTAATCATTGGGCCGGCGACCAGGCAAAAGTTGTACATTTATAGCTAATATGACATAAGTACAAAAGTTGGCAAAAGCCAAAGACAAGGATCCTAGAGTGGGAAAAAGGAAAAGCAAAACGAAAAGGGCGAGTGAGTGCCTTATAATTACAAGCAGAACGAGTCGGCCGTTCAGTTATAATTACTAGTTTTTAGCTTATAAATTAAGAGGATCATCACTCGACGCGGGCCGAAACTGGTATTTGCTCTTAACAACCGACTGATATGACAGCATTCCATGTTTGCCGCGCAGTTTGTTGTTTGTTGTTGGCTGCAATTGCAAACTCTGATTACTCAATGTCATCATCCTCGTCGAGCGACTCTGGTACCTAGTCCCATGCCAGTCTTGTTCGCTTCCAAAGCCAATCTCTTCCAAATGGCAGCCCAGGAGTTCTTCTCTTCCAGAAGCAGGAAGCGTTCTGTGTTCCTCTAAGTTTCAATGTCAGTTTAATTACTTTATGCAATCCGACTGCAAGACGACAGCAGACCAGGGATCTTGAATCTTGGATCCCCAAGATCGGGCCATTGACCAAAGGCTGTCTAATGAACTTAGCACGCCCGTTGCATCTCCTGCCAGGAATGATATTCTTACACCCCGTTAAACTGCAACTCTCGGGACTTGAAAGTGTAAATCTAATTTTTGCCTTCACTCAGATTAAGATTTTCCAGCTAGAAATACATTTTGGCAAAGCTCTTTTCTTTCAGTAGGCGTTCTAGCCATCGGATTTGACCGCTTTAACAGCAATCAAATATGCGTGACTCGATGTGATTAAGCCGAATGATTGCCTGAAATGATGCTGACATAATTCTCGTTGGCTGCCTTAAGCAGGGTCGTCTTCTTGGGTTTCCTGTTCGTCTCGAAATGCTAACCACAATCGTCAGAACAGAACAGTCGGTTCTAGACTTGTTCAAAGTGGCATTTTAAAAGGCGGTGATGGGGTCATTAAAACCACACGAATGCAGAAAAAGGGAAATGCCTTGAAGAACATTAATATATTTCTATTTCTCTGTATTTCGATTTGAAAGAAACTTTTAACTTAATTTCTGTTTCGCCTGATGGAGACTTCATATTTCCTGTCTGCAAGAAAATTATCTATAATTCAGAGGTGATTTTTTGTTGCTCTCCGCCTGCTCCAATTAAAACTAATTATCAATCAGACTATTGCAAAAATCAACAAAAGGCTAAAGCTAAAGCTAAAGCTAATCTATACATGGGTTGTCGAGTCGTCTGGTCTCGTTGGCGTCTAATAAATTGTGTAATTGTTGGACTAATTAGCATTTGCTGCATTTGTTGCATTCGCTGCTTTGCGAGGCAGAAAACAATTTGAATTATGACATTCGTGCCATATAGAAGAGATAAAATTTACGAGCGGACATGACTTTCATGCTCCACTGCCGGGCAATGATGATTAGCAGCTCGAATAAATAACAATAAACCAAGCTAGAGAGCCCAAAAGTGTCTACGACTAAGGCTGTCTAACAGTTGAACTTGAACTCGAGCGAAAACTAAATATGTCTTGGAAAAATAACTACTTAGGTAGTAATAAAGAAAACCCAAATTAGTTAACAATTTGTTACGCAATTATGCCCCAAGTTTGCATGCTCTAAGATCAAGGTCGACCCGCAAGTGATGTCAGCCGGATCCGAAACCGAATCCGGATCCGGGCCACTGGCGATTCCAAATCCAAAAGCCATGGGTGGCTTTCCTCGACGGAGCCGCCCCTCATTTGTGCGTAAATGTGGCAACACACGCGCGTATAATTAGGCGTGTCAATGCCGACGCTTAAAGCCATTTTCATGCCTTATCAGCGCCGGCTTCGACATGAGAATTAATTGCTGCCATTTTGATATGCAAAAAGTGCAAAGTACCAGGCAGCCAGTCGCCAGACTTGGCGAAAAAAATTGCACTACAAAGAGACCTAAAATACTCATAAGAAGCCACACCAACGGATCGGGGCGTATAAATAGGTTCTGACCAAAAATAAAAACAAGCAAGGAGTCGGAAAACTGAAAGACGAAGCTGGGAGTACCCTTGCAAAGATTTAAGATCTATTTCGAGATATAATTAAAATGAAAGAGGATTAAACTAATGAAATATCATTATGTTGAAATACCAAATTAATATATCTAAAATTCTGGATTTATAACTATAATAAAAGAGGAATATACTAATGAAATATCGCTATGATGAAATACTAAGATATTATATTAAAAAGCTTTTTATTCTTCTTATAAATATAATCTTGGAGAGATTTAGAGTTATCCAAAGCCCCAATTACCTTAAGGTCTTATTTCTCATGATCGTAAGTAATATTCTCATACTTGCTAAAATCCTAAGACCCTGCTTAAAGGGTATTAAGAAAAAACGGAACGAAAAACTGGCAACGCTTATCAACTGACGTTGATCTCCAACTGGTGCGTCGCCCGGCCCAAGTCGGCGGATTGAAGTTGGTGTCGGTTTTTGGCTTTGGTTTCGGCTTGGTAGCGGGACAAGGAGATGGCGATGGAGATGGAGCTGTAGTCGGAGCTGCAGATGGAGATGGAGGCAGTGCCGTTTGGGGCTTTTGAGGACAGGCGGCATTAAGCGCCGACAACGCTACCGCCTCGAAACTCGAACCCCAAACCCCAAACCCCAAGCCTCAAACCCGAAGAACCGAGGGAGCCGAGCCGAACTGAGACTGTGACGGCGTTGCTACGTGGGCACAATCTATTTTATCCGTTTTAATGATCTGCCCCAGTTAGCGAAACGAAAGGGAGCAGCCGCCGTTGGTGAACGTGCCTGCTGGTTGAGCTGGAGCGGATCGATCCAACTTGTTGTCTTTTGGCTCTGTGGCCAAGTGGATATATGTATTTTAGCACTCGGAGCACTCGAGAGGTTCACTCCATTTTTATTGCAAGACAAATGCATTAGAAGGATCGATGCTATGGACCCACTCTCTCCATCTCTCTGCGTGCGTATATTTCATTTTTCAATAGTCATTGCATAACTGGACTTTTGCGATGCGTTAACGAAGCCATCGCCATCGAACGCGTTTGAGTTATGAACATGAAATAATGCGCCACAGAGTCTGAAACAGGTGTTGCCACAAACCACCGTTAGATGCAGAAAAAATGGCCAAATGCGAAACAGGAAAACAGGTAGATCTACCTGTACCAATGCAACACGCAAAATGTGTCTCTAAGCCGGCAAAGAGTGGGTTTGTCAGGCCAAGAGCAGTGTGATTTGTTGCTAAGTTTATTGGGTGAACTTGGTGCAGAAACTGGATTTACATAACGCTGGGGGACACCTCGAAACCCATGGAAAACCTGGGCGTTGCAGGATGATTGCAAGACTTCCTAGCTGAAGGCGGAAATTTATTTTGTATTAGATTTAAGACCCGCATTTACTAACTACCTATGGTAGAGGCAAATATTTAAATCATATTCACAAATCATAAAACTTCCTTATAATCATCTTTTTATATTTTGAGGATCTACTATCAACATTAAGATCACAAAGAAATTAAAAAGTACCATAAAATATTCCAACCTATTACAAAATCACATGCTAATGCAATCTGATACTCTATCTATATGATATGTAGAATTATGCCATCAGCTACTGGTACTGCCTACATTTAATTGTGTGTTTACGAGCATTCGCCTTGGGAAACGGAGTGCGTGCCCCTGATGAAGATTCAACTATTCCACGCACATGTGCAGATGGCGAGTAAAAACTTTCTCAGCGCATTTAAAACTAATTCAGATGATTACAGACAATTGGAGGTTTTCAGTTGGTTCGGGTTCGAGTTCTGGGTCTCTAGAAGGGCCCTGTCCCCAATGCAACATGGCGGGCGCAATCATGCCATCGTGAATAATATGCGAGAAAAAGTTCTATAGAAAAGAATTAGATAATGCGACTGAAATGCGATGCCGGCGTTACACGTCGTTGCCCAGAATTTATGCATGCCTGCAGCTGGATGGGATTTTTCTATGTATACTGGGACTCGCGGCTCCTCCACATCAGTCGTCACATGTAATCTAGAATCTTGGCAGCGTCTTCATACTTAGCGGGGTAATGTCAGAGTGTCTGTGAAATTTGCGCTCGTTATCGCATTGCATCGAATGCAGGTGGGGCGTGGCAGGGGCTCCTCCATTGGGAGTGTTGAAAGTTCTGGCGTGTCCATGTTCGGGGTCAGATTACATGACACTGATTCCCCGTCTAACCGACAGCCACGATGTGTGCTGCATGGCGCGAAAGCATTGCTGTGGCTTTTTATTGTTCGGTTTCCCCCGATCCATCCCCATCATCATCACCATCATCATCTCCTATTGAGAGCGAACTACTTGCGTTGGGTTCAACAAGAAGTTGGGATAGAGGATAAGGAACATAGAAAGATATAACCCCATCGTACACTTTTCTAGTTATTATTGCCGTTGTTCTTGTTTTCGATTCGTTCCTCTTTGGTTTTTGTGATGCCATAATGTGTTTTTATTACGTAACATTAGCCGCAGTCCAATTACGGCAGCCGGTTTCTCACTGTCATATACTCATGGTAGTACTCGTACTCATATATGGGGAAACAGGTGCGCCAGAACCCGGAGAGTTCTATCTTCTGGCTTTTCGGGCCCCCGCTGTGTGGCACTTAGGCTAACGAGCAAATGGAACCGACTCCGGGATCGAAACTGTAGCAGCAGATCGCCGGAAACTGATTGAGATATTTCGAAATTCGTTTGCCTGGACCGCATCCATGAGATCCAGATGGGATGGGATAGCAACCTGGGATTATATGTGCCGCCTGCGGCTCTCTAATCCGCTCCAGCCTTGCCACAAAGCACTCAAGTGTAATCGCTACACGGTCATTATTATTACCTCGCAGATAACTATTACTCTATTCTCTGGCTGAGAAAGCTTTCATATTATTGTCTGGCGCGTCTTTTGTTACATTTTGCAGCTTTGGAGGCTGGGCACTCGAGACGTCTTTTTGCCGCGATGGGGATGGGAATGGCACAAACCGTTAGGCCAAACTACAAAAAGACTTAAGTCTGGGCTAAAAGCAGACGTTGACGGAAGTACAAAACGGCAAACAACAATCATCAGTACGATGCTTGGTTGGCTGGTCAGTCATTATGCTAGCAAATACAATGAAACTAAGACGGAGGCTGGGTACACAGAGGTTACACAGAGAAAAATGAATATTACGTCGGAATATAAAAAATCATTGGAACATTTTTAAAAGGTATATGAAAAGCACTTTTTTGGAAAACTCAGGGGAAGTGTTTTACTATAAATCCTTTGGGCTAGAATTTTTAAATATTTCGAGAAACTGAACCGGTCTAAAAATTATAGTGATCAATTTAATCTTAACTTGTATTGGTTATTGTATTAAAAACAATACAAAACAAAAATGTAAACCTATATAAAGAACTTCAGTTATAAGGACTTTTCAAATTAAAAGGGTATATTGACAATATAACTCCATATCAGTTGGACTATATTTTGAGTGCAGTTTAAATTATGTACTAGTATTAAAGAAATGAAAAGTTTTGATCTTGGTGTACAACTTACCTTCACAATGGAAGCCATTGCCGCGATAGCCCGGAAAGCAGGTACACGTGAAGCTGCCCAATGTGTTTGTGCAATGGGCGAACACGTCGCACGGCCGCTGTTTGCATTCGTTCTCATCTGGGGGGGAGGTAATTCGAGAGTTAGGAGGCGTTTTTAACGGTTATGTAAGCCAAGACCAGACGAGGCACAATCAGACTCACCTTTGTCCACGCAATTGCAACCGCCGTAGCCGTCATTGCAATGGCAGACGCCGTTCAAACACGCGCCATGTGTGCACTGAGTGCCATCCTTATCACAGTCATCTGCGGAGAACACACGATTCGGGGTTAGGTTAGGTAAACCCATTAAGCTTTCAGGCGATTCTCGCCAAGATTGTTATAGTACTCACTTGTGCATTTGAGCTCTTTGCTCAACTCATCGGCACCCAGAAAACAATCTTGGGTACCGTCGCATAGTTTCGATAGGTTGAATAGCTGCAAATATTCGGTGGACTCGTTGACTTGGCAGCCAAAGTAGCCATTCTCGAGGTTCAGGTAGAAGACCTCGCCGCGAAACCGACTATTCGCCCTCAAGTTCGTCTTGAATGGTTGCGGTTGTTGTGAATATTGTGAATGTACCTGCAAGTGAGCAAATCAATGGAATTAGTTAATGGCACGCAATAAAATGAGGAAGTTAACTTAACCCTTTGTAAGCCAGCTTTTTAAATATATTAAAATCGTATTTGGCTAAATTATAATATATAACTAAAGCCTGTTCTTATATCATGCACAAATTTGGAAGAATTCAAGGAAATGCCTAACATGATCTTTTAACATTTTTATGATATCATCCTTTGACCATATTTATTTATGAATGCGAACAAAGCGGCTAAAAAAGTGGTTTACAGTAGGTAACATTTAAATGGAGGTAATAAAAAAGAGGTTTATTATATAATACCAATAAAAAATAGTTTCTACTTTTAAGATAATTTTTCTTTCTAAAGATTTTTCAATTCCCCCAACTCTTTTCCTAATGCCAACCTTCGCTGCAACCTCATTTCGTAGATCATAGTGTTTAGGGTTCCCCAGCTGGTTTCGCTAAACTAATTTAAATTCAAATTAGATACAGCAAGCTTAGCAGGCGTAGCACCGGCAGCGCTTCTTCAGATTTCTCAACCCGATGTGGTCCATATGGGCACGACCCGATCGTACAGGTACGACTGTATATATACAAATGTAGATAGACCGGCCCATTCTCCACTATATTGTGGCCATTTGTGTTGTGTTTCGCCGCCACTTAATTGTTACACTTGGCTGATTTTACTTTTTAGCAAAACAAAAGTTGTTCGCCGCCTGCCATATTTCCTTGGCCAAAACTTTGGCGACTGGCTGGCAGTTGGAGTGTTTGTTTTTGTGTTTCTGTTTCTGTTCGCCAGCATTAGATAGCTGGCTGGGAAACAAGTTTGTCACTTAAGACCTTTTTGTGCTCCAGCTAAAATGAATTAAAACTAGTTTCTATACATGTCTGCTCTGTCGCATTGCCGTGTTGTTATACATATGCGATTGTACTTCTATTTTTGTAGCCCGTTCAATTTGACTTCCTACGCTCAAATATAGTTATTAAGTGGTTAGATCAGATTTGGAGGGAGCTCAGATATTTGTAAAACAAGATAAAGTTGAATTGGTTGGGATTTCTTCAATAAATAACAGAATCAAACGTGAACGTATCTTTTAATGATTACTCTTGGGCAACCAAAATTTATGATTTAGTTTTCAAGTCGAGTATTTTTATGCTTAGGCCATTGGCTACGATTCATTTGATTAGAGCTTTTTAAGAGTTTTTCATTTGTTTTTTATAGGTTCGTATTGATTTATAGAAGCCTTTCTAGCATTAAATATTTATGCTATTTATATGGGTTTATGGTTTTTACAATCTTTTCCTTTTCATGCCTTTAATTCATGACTGGGTTCAGTGTCTCAATTAAGCAAAAGCCTCCAAGAATCCCAGCAAATTTTCCCAGTTTCTACATTTAAGGCCAATTTTCCCTGCCTTTGTTGTGGGCGCCTAATGAGCCCCAGAGGAGGCCATAAAAAAGCAGCTTAAATTGCTCTGCGACCCCGCCGCGGAAGGTGTGAACATGAGGCACTGGCTGTCAAGTTCAAGTTTAGCCGCGAATTGTTTTAGGCAGATTCTTATCGAGAGGAAGACGACGACGAGCTGTGGGCTCTGGGGCTCCCCCTGTAGAACCCTGTAGATGTGGCTTTGGGTTTTCAATTGCTGTGTGCCCACCTCACTTTACGCCATGCAACGCTAACGGCCTTGCTAAACAATAGATTCCGCCGACTCTGCGACTTTTATCAATTGACAGGCGGCACAATGAGCAGCACATGCACTCAACTGAGGCAGCGATACTCGAACTGTGGTGCAACAATTAAAGGCGTGCGAGCAAAGATGTGCGATGTGCGAGAAGCCGATGTGGATGTGCGATGCTGATGCTACTGGTGAGGTGATGCCTCCTCTACGATGACGATGGTGATGATGATGATGATGCGCCCGCTGAAAGCTGAAAGCTCCCATGACATTGAGCGGCGTGCCAGCGACTACAATGCGCAATTTTTCGTTGCCAAGCTTGTTAACAGGCGCAATGACAACGGCAGACAGATGACGACGTTGCACGTCAACGCTCAAGTGCACATCCGTTATAACTGTCAATGGACATTAGCTCTGCTTTATTTAGCAAAAACTAAATTAATCCTGGTTATTTTGCCTTCAGAAATTCTTTTCGATTTATCTCCTAAAAAACGAGTACTAAAAAAATACGTTAACTTGTTAAGAATGATTTCAACAAAAAAGATCTTGTTTACTATGCTTTCTGAATTCTTTAACCTTTTAATAAACAAACAAGGAGTGGCTATAAAACATAAGTTCATACAAATCCGCCTGTATTAACACAAAACATTTGCAAATATTGTCTTTGAATCAACAAAAGACATCCGTCAACCGGCAAGTTCGTTGCCTAAGTCTTTTGTTTGGAGAAAAAAAAGCATACTCTCCAAATTCACAATTAATTATGATCCCATCTAGCTAATCAAATGAATTATGACTGCCGCGCATAAATCAAGTTCCAAAGGCACAAAGGAAAGCAAATCCGTAAAAGAATCTCGACATGGAGCACCACCATTGACAGGGTGTCGCAAAGAAAACCACAAACGGGTGAGAGAGGAGTCAATGAACTTGGCTTTTGGCTTAGAGAATTCTCTTGGCCAATTTCTCAAAGCCCCTTCGGAGTTCCCTCATTCACACCGGACACCCTTTCCCCACCGGTACCCCCTCCTTTCGACGACTGCATAAATCGATGACTATCAAAGCGTTTTTACAGCTAATGCGGCTATTTTTATTCATTACGTTTTCTTGGCTTTCTTCCATCGATTGGCTCGGTTTGGTTTGGTTGGGTTGGGTTTCTCAACAGCAGTCGTTGACCGTAGTCGTAGTGATTCTGCTCTTCCGCCGGCCCTATCATTACTAGTCACTCTTTCTAGCCTGTTTTTTTTTTTTGTTTTCTTCAGCTTGACTTGGAATTCTTCTCCGGCTGCCAAATTATTATTTGCCCAGCTTCTCACTCTCTTCTACAGATTTCGCAGCTAGCTGTTAGTTCTAATAAATATATACCTGTATCTACCTATGCCCAAGTCATTTTGCAGTAATTTCTTTTTATGGCTCATTTGCATGAGAGACGACCGAATACCGTTAGGTCATCAAAGGTTCCATCGTTATAATTTGTTCCCTCTGCTTCGCTTTCGGATTCTGTATTATTTTTCTTTTCAAACTAGCATTTGTTAATCATTGGGGTTCTTTCACTTCTGGGATCTCCTTGGGTTTATTTGTTCAGAAATTTGTTTCATAATGAGGTGGCAGCTCGTAAATTTAATCATATTTCTCTTCTCTTCAGCGGCGGGGCGTGAAAGGCTCTTTGTTTGTGCCTTTCGAGAAGCCATAAATTAATTATGACCCCCACGTTAAGTGCCGCTGGCAGCCTCTGATCTAATCCCATCGATATTCAGGTTTAACCCCCGTCAACTTAGCACTAATTAGCTTAATAACGAACAATGTTTATGGGTTACTTACTGCACTCGAGAGTAGTAGCACTATCCACGTGACTAGTGGCAAAAATATTTTCATTTTTGCTGCAAAGAGAATAAAGAGAAAATCACACATTAAAAGGCATTCAAAAGATCAATTAAAAGCATATTAAGTAACAGAAAAAATAAATACAATTAGGGCCACCCGAGAGTAAGCACTTGTGGCCGAAGCCGCTTTTCGGCTCAGGCCGAAAAACAAATAAAAATAATTAACTTAAAAATGTTGAGCACGCACAAACAAAAAACACAATTGGCCTGGTCATCTCGGACAGGTGCCAAAAAATAACAATAAAGGAGGGAGAGACAAAAGACAAATGCGAAGACGGGTAAATGACACTTGAAATTTATGCGCAAACATGGGTCTGAGTCCCAGGCTTATCGCTTCCTTTGCCTTCTTTCCCTGAAAACTTATTTAACAACGGGACCGGCATAAAAAATATAGTAATGCCCGAACACCTTTGGCGAAACAGAAAATGCTTAGTGCCCGCAATATTCATTGTTCGCTACCTGTTGGCGATTTTCTCACGCATTCATTTTCCACTTTCGGTTTTTAGTTTTCAGTTTTACCAGTCGGCGACTGATTTTCATTAGACTTTGGGCTTGGTAACGAGAAAAACGGCATGGACTCCCCGTGTTAATTGGGTAGAATGACAGAAAACTGCGTTTCCCCAGGCGACGGGGTTTTTGGGATAACGTAATAATTTTGTGTGAAGTCCGATAGCATCTTTATATGGAAGGTGGGCGCTCTCATGATTATGACATAAGGCAACTGGAGACGGAAGTCTCTGGGAAGAGGGCGTTATATTGTTCCAGATCACAAAAATACAGTTTCCATAATTTACAAAATATATGTCCCTAAAAATAATAATAAAAATAAACTAAATTATGAATTTAAAAATAAATTTGAATTACTCCAAGGATGTTCACTGAAGTTTAGTAAAATAATTTGGGAAAAATAATATCGAAAATGCATTCTTGAGAATTTGCATTTAAAAAAGACATTTCGTCAAAATAGTTATGTTTTCATTTGTCCTGAAGAAATATCTCGTTGTCCAGCATATCAAAGTTTCACTGTACTAACAGATGGGCGTGAACAAACAACTTTCTTAGCCCCGCGTGAATGTTTTAACGTGTGTAAAAATATTTGCCATTATCTATCTGCGAGTGGAAACTGGAAAAGAGCGCCCGAGGTTGGCCATAAAACCTTCAACGGGCTAAAGGTAAAAAGGAAGGCTAAGGATTGGGTTTCCCTTTTGGACCACGATTTATCTATTTCGGTTTATCAGCTAATAAACGCTTAAATAAAATACACACTCTGAGCCAAATTACATGCGCTTTGGAGTTTTGCAGTTTTCAAGAGTTGGCAGGAGGAAGTTGGTTTCGAAGTCGGGTTGCCGGGCAATCGCCTCTTGTTTGCTGACTTGGCCATAAAGGGAATTGTGGCCAGGGTTCCGATCCGGGTCCAAAGATTTGCTCCGTTCTAACGACATTTGAAGCTCGGCAGCCGGGCGTCTTCTAATCTTGTTTTGGCCGTTTCCAGATCCAACTGCCTTGGCCTCTGGCGATTTGTGTTTGCCCATGTTCATGATCACTTAATTAAAGTTGGGGCCCCCAGTTTCCCCAGCCCGGCCTTATGTTTATTGTGTGGTTGGTGGGGCTGCGGAAAGTACTGTGTTCTGTGATCCCCGATAAATTTATGTGGCCGCGAAATGAGCGTAATTTGGTGGGTTTGGACTTAGGCTCGGGATTTCCTGGGCAGCTCCCTTTGGCTGACAAGCTGATATATGTGCGTGATAAATGTGGCAAATGCGGTTTCTTGTTTTTCCCCCGATTGCAAATCACGAAATGCAATGCGGCAGCAAAGAAACGCGGCGCTTCCATCTCCAGCACGTATTTCAAATTTCCAAATTATCGAGAGTTACGGCAAATCGAAGGCTCCTTATCTCAGATGCTCTTAATGGCTTTCTTTGTGCTTTAAATTGTAATTGTCGGCTTTTTTACACAATTGTACAGTTGCTACGCACTTAATTAATTACAAACGGTAAGGAACAGGACAACTTTTATATCAAAAAGCCCCGTATTTAAAAAAAAAAAACTATTTTTAATATACACACTAAATAATTTTAAGCGATTACTATAATTTCTAATTTATTTTAAATCTCATTTCAAAGACTAAAGACTTTTTTCCTAAAAATAATAACTCTACCTTACTCAAACTAACGGCACCATTGACTCGAGACCTACGTACGAATACCCGTAGATCTTATCAAAATATTTATACAATGTCAAATAATTTTTGAATGAAGGCCAAACAACTGCCGGCCACTTGAGTTTTATAAGATTTAGCCCCTTGTCGGGAGGTAAAGACCGAAAAATTCGTTGAATCTCTTGATCTGCGAAACGAGAAACTGGCTCCTTCTCTTGCCTCGATCCCCGCTGTTGCCATCTCGCTCTGATGCGGCGGCTGTCAACGCTATCAACGTCACTGCCGCTGTTGCCGTCTTTTTTCCTCATCGGGGATGATCTCATCTGGTTTTAACCTGTCTAGCCACTAAATCAAAGTCAAAGAAGCGAGTGACACATTTTTGTCCGTTCGTCCGAAAAAAAATAAACACATTCTACACGAAAACACACAGACGCAAAATTCATGATGGCATCTTTATTAAAAATAAATGCTGATAGCTTGAAAAATGGGTTTCTCACAAAGCAAACATTTTGTGCATTCGCATCAGTTGAACAGTGGAGAGGGTTAGTGTGAACACACCTAAAAAGATCGCCACCGGATGCTGACGCGTCATCGATGCAATCGACAGTAGTTGGGAATTTCTCATGTTTATTCGTGTTTTTTTATTTTTATGGGTTACTTTACTTTGCATGCGAGTGGCAATTGGGCTTTGATTGATTTCCAAATTGCAGGCGGCGCCCCATTTTATTTTCTCTTTCGTGTTTTTTTTCATAAATCTCGCATAAATCGATTTAATCTGCCCCTGGCCACGCCCACCTGCTGGTGGGCCCCATCAATTAATTATACTTTTTCAATGTCAAAATGTCGCTGCAAAGAAGGTGCGTCGCCTGCTTAGCTTAACCCTTCCTTTTTATTTTTATTTAACTGGCTGCATAAATCTTGGGGCGCCTGCAAAATGGAACCTGTGAGTTGGGTCTCTGATCCTGCGGCTTAGGGTTTTTTCTAATTGCAGGTTTTCCACCGCCTCGATGTGAAGGTCACTGACAGCATTAAGTGCACGGGGAAAAATTAGGCATATGTTGCTATATAAGGAAACCTTCACTTTTCGGATGAGTTGAATTTATTGTGCATAAAAATAAAATGCAGGAAAATTATCTTATAAGCAACTTTAGAATTTATTGAAATATTTTTAGATTTTTATTTTCGTTTAGTGTAAAAATACATGTATAATTTCGCGCCTGGCAGACAATGCCGCCGGCCTGTCTCCAACAACAAGCTGTGGCCAGAAGGCGGCAGGCGGGAGGCGGGGCTGGGAATGGGGCTGGGACGAGCTAAGCTCACTTATTCACCTGCCCGCATGCCACCAAACCAAACTGCAGCATCAGCATCGGCAACCAGTTCGCATGAAAATGCATAATCAATCACCGGCGACAACAGAAACCAGAAAATGTGGAGAATTCAAGGCAGCGAATTAAATGCTCTTCATTACAAGGTGTATTTATTGAGTGTAAAGTGTGTTAGGTATTGTAAAACAATATTTTAAAAAATTAGGAACAATTTTAAAATTTGTTTTATAGAGTTATGAGATTTTAGAGCAAAGGCAGCCGCTCCATCCATTCGACATTAAGGTGGAGAATTAAATGTGTGTTGTATTATGAATTTGTCAAGTGTTCTGTGTGTTTCATCAGCAGTCTCTGCATCGTGTAAAACCAGCTTCAAAACGTCGTGTAAGAGTCCTTGCAATAGGGATCCTTCATCCTACTCTGAGTTTTCACTTCCTCCGGACGATTGGTCCGAATCCCACACGAGACGCTCCTCATAGAAACGGATGACCAACTGGGGACAGCGAATGTTGGCCACCGAGGCGGGTACCACGTCTGCATGGTCGCTGCCCTTCCACATCATCAAGAACATCACTTCTCCGTACGAGTCGGTGGCCCCCAAGATCTTCAATGGCTCCAGACCGCGGTCAAAGCCAGTTAGCACCTTCTGCTCATCGGGATTCTCCTTCAGGAATTTCTTGCGCTTAGCAGCAACGGATTTTGAAGCACCAGTAGTGTAAGAACGCTTTGTGGTTTTTACCATTTTAAAATCGGTGAAAATTTCCTTTATTTCTTGTCAGAAATTAATTTTTCTTTTTAGGCAACTCCGGAGAACTGCTCGCTGGCAATTGAATGAAAATATTTAACATATGTATGACATGACTTCGATGTCTACACACCTTTGTTAAGTTTCAAATAGAGTTGCAACCTTTTAAACTAAAATCCAGATTAATCGTTCAAACCTTTGTTAAGTTTCAAATAGAGTTGCCACATTTAAAGTGTTTATTTCTATTAAAATTCCTATCAAATGTTTATTGAATTTATTTATAACATGAGATGACTTTAATGGCTACACACCTTTTGATAAGTTTCGAATAGAGTTGCCATCTTTAAATTAAAATTTCATGCGTTTACCCATGACTTGGTATATTATTTCCCATAGAGGTAGAGTATTATGCATTCCAACGCCCATTGAGCGTATCATTGGTGCATCTTCATCTGACATTTCGCACGACTCGAGTGTCAAGGTGCGATTGCTCGCCATATTACTTGCTATATTGGCCTGACTTCGCCGACTTCACCGACTTCATTCGACGCAACTCCACTTGTTAACAATTCGTGTAAGGTTGCCGCTCATTAAAAACTCATAAATCAGGGCGGCAGGGAGGAGGGTTTTCGGTGGCACAAGTAATTGCCGTTGCTGGCCCAGTGTCAAAATAAAGGAAAATAAAGGAACTTGTCGGCGGAAATGATCGACCACCAGGCTGAGAGGGGGAAAATACAGAAAATACAGCTAGCTATACATAGCTTGCTGGCGGTTTCCGCATATTGGAAGTCTCAAAGTCTCGGATGGGTCTTTGATTAATGATAAATGTGCCCGCTGCATCCGCCGCTATGACATTTATCCAGCGCCGCCTGAGAACTACAGCTACAGAACAGAACAGCAACTACAGAAACTATAGGAACAGAATCAAAAGTCGGTGGCCAAAGTCGAGGTCTCCAGTTAGAGCCATTAAACCCCGCTGCAGTTGGAGCTGCTTGGGCGCACAATTTAAAGCAGAAACTAACGCAGTTAGACAACAAACCACTTTCAAGAGCTGGCTGGCAAACAGGGAAAACGGCTTTCAACTCGTTTCGCTGGCCGCTCTGTTGCAGTTGCATGCACGGCGAGAAAATAAGTATTTTCTGAATTGATTAAACAACATTTTCAAACCCAATAACATTTTAGTTGAGCGTAATAACGAAATAATTTTTGAATTTACTAAATTTTAATTCCAAACTAAATAATATTATATTGCGCAAAAAAATTATTTTAGAAATTCTGAGCAAGTACCTAAATATTTTCTCCTTTTTTAGTAAGTATGAAGAACTTTAAAACATTTTGGAATTTATTTTTGATTAACTTTTGTAGTATTTTAAGAAGCTTTCCTTTGCTTATAAAATTCTTTAGTTAAATAAGAGTTGTAGGTAAAGTTTTTTTTTATACAAAATATTTTACTCCTCTTCCCTATAATTTATTTGCAGTGTTCTGCCGTTAATGCTGCTGCTGCCGTGGGTGCAGCCGTTGCATGTTGCATGCTGCCAGTACGTTCAACTTTTGCAGTTAACAGTTAGATTTTGAAATAGCCAACAGCACTGGCTTCGGCATCAGTATCAGTATCTCGGCATTGGCTCGCTGGGATTCCAGTTTTCTGGCCACGGCCTGAGAACCCGGCGATCAAGATGCGCAGCTCCACGACGGAAGGAAATTGCAGTCCAAGTCGCCACTTGAATCGTTGTAGCAATGCGCACATCAAATAAATACTGGTACTTGGCAATTTTAGTGTTAAAACAAAATTAAAGCAATGCCAGGCGCTGCGGCGGTGTAACATTAACCCAAATACATAATTCCCGGACAAGGATCGGCGCATTAATCATTGGCAGGGGGACAGCTCTTGGAAAGAGGCAGCCTATTTGGGTTTATGGGTGAGCCCCGGCATCCTAAGCAGGAAATCATTAGAGAGAGGTCCAGGGAATGCGCAGGGGTTTTCGTATATCTTTCTTGGGAATTTATTTTTTTGAGCTTGGCGTTGCCTGAAGGTCGGTTTCTAAGACAGAGATCATCAAAAGACAGGGCAACAGAAACCCATAATAAATTCCTCACATTTATGCAATGTCCTTCAAGATATTGGATTTATTTTTGGGTCTTGGCTATCATTATTTCTTGATCTGTGAGAAGTTTTTAAGATTGTATACCTTCAAAGTTCAATACCTACAAAAAGAGTAAGTTAAACTATTTGTTTACTAGAATTTCTAAGAACTTGAAAGTGAATGTAACTTTACAAGTTTTCACATGGGCATGAGAAAATATTATTTAAAGACCTGCTTTAGCCCACAAAAATCTCCATACTAACCCCTTATTTTCCCAGCTCTTAAACCCTTCAATTCCATTGTAGCTATATTGATATATATGCGAGCAGCCGAGTGAGACATTACAAGGGATATCCGAGAACAATGAATATATCTTGTCAGCAGGGAAGCGGCCCGATCGGATTGACTTTGGCTGACTGTTGACAAGTTTCTGATAAGATTAATATGCCGCACGAGCTTAAAGGTTAAGCATGCAAATCAGGCGGTGGCAGTCGAGTGGGAAGCATTGACCGCTCAGAAGGACATGCGCTCCTCGGAAGAAGGAGAAGGAATTCGGGAGGAGCTGGAGTAGCAGGAGTCTGGATGGTGGTTGCTGGATAGCCAGAGGTACGAGCTACTAAATCTCTTTATTGCCTAGTGCCAACACAATGGGGGAACTGAACTGCAGACGCCGACTTATTTGTAGTAGCCACAGCCACTACGCACCGTATGCCTCCTCCTGATGTATTGTTTTTTAACATTTTCCCCCCATTTGTTCCCAGCTTTTTTCCCCTTGTTTATGGTGTGCTGCTGGCCTGTTTTGTTTATGCACATGCAGCCAATGAGATCAAGTCGATACGCTTCGATTTGTTAAGAGATGGCACCTAAACGGAGGCCAACTCGCTGGTCGCCGGTCACTGGTCAGTGGTCACTGGTGTCGCATTGACATAATTGAGACATTATCGATGGCCCCGTGTATTGGCGGACTCTATTCGAAATTTCCAGCGATGATCGGCTGGAAATGTCAAGGTTACATAGCCGACCTTTTGCCAAGCACGAAACAATTTAAATGCAATTTTTGCTTAAATAAGAAATAAAATCCCCAGGCAAGCAGGCGAACTAGCAAACATCTGCAGGGCAAAACGAGACAAAAAGAAAAATACAAATATTTGCTAATTTATCCTGTACGTGTCCTCCAACTAAGTGCACAGGTTTCGGGCCTTAAGCCGGCACGTTGCGGTTCCCTCCTCTTCCTGCTCGTCCGGATGCCCATCCTTATCCCAGTCTCCTCTGGTAGTTGTCTTCTGGCTCTTTGGGCCGTGTTGATTGTTTGCGTTGGACGCTGGCTGTTAAAATGCCTTTGATCTTCTGATATTTCTTGGCCCTAGAACCCAGAGAGTCCCGAGCCCAGCGGACATGCCAAAAAGACCAGTCAAGACCCTTTCCCACACAGAAAAAAAAGTTGACAAAAGATCAGATTGAAAAGGTGTTAAAGATTAACTTATTCATGTAATTTTGATAAGTAGAAAGATCATGTTTATCTTATTTTACATTATGGGTTCAAAAAATCCTAAATTTGGTATTTTATGTGATAGGATCAAATATCATTTTGATATGTTTGAATCACAAATTTAACATAAATCATATCGCCTTTTAATTAATATGAAATAAGGTAGAAATGATCCTATTTCATATCGATATGAAATAATGTTGAATTGATTTCTATTTCATATAGAATTTTTTTTCTGTGCATTCCCAATCCCATCCCCCAAAAGCCAAAGCCAACGACGACGCACGGCGGGCGTATTTAACTTGACTTTGACTGGCTTCTAGGCCCTTTTCTGGTCTCTGCGGGCAACTTGTTAAAAAGAATGTCGACTCCGGGCGACGCATGTTTTTTTCCCCATTTTGTTTTTTATTTCCCAGTCTGGAGTCCTCTTTCGGCGGCCTCTGAAATTTCGCTTTCATTGCCATGACGCTGTTCTTTTCCATTACCATTTCCCCACCCATATTTAACCCAGAAATTAGCCACTAACCCACCGTTCTTCTGGTGGCAATCCTTGAAAGCACCCAATCATTGGTTCAACCGATCGACCGAAGGGGTTGGCAGAGGTGTTAATTAGGCTTTTTATAGTCTACGAATCGGTCTCTGTGCCACCAGTGCCACCACAACATTATTGGCAAAGCAATCTGCGAGGGGCCCATCGCTAAACATAAATGTCAATATTTATTTACGCCGCTGCGGTCGCAATTTATTTTCAGTTTTTAATTGAAAAGGCTGGCCTCCGACAGGGATTCTGGATTGCGGCCGCAATTTGCAGCACAATGTGTCTAAGCCGAGAATCGTTAATGTCCAACTCCGCCGTAAATTGTGGCCCACACTGAGGCGAATATTGGCTGGAAAATATGCCAAGGACATGGCCTTTATCTTGAAGGAGAAGTCTTCAAACTGGTTTTTCTATCACTTCACAACAGTGTTAATATTTTGGCTTTTGGAATTTTCTCTTTCAGTCATTTAAAATAATTTCATAAATATTTATAGTATTTCAAGGAGAATAATAAACTTAATATTATCGATTATGACTATTCTTACATGTTTTTAGTCAGGATTTTGTTTTTAAATCAAAAAAACCCCTTTAAAAAAATCAATTTTGCATAGCTTATAAAATAGATTTCCAAGAAGTATTTTTATAAAATTAAATTACAGAAAATGATCAAGCATATTGCAAAGCTAGCCTGAAGACTATGAAACAAATTGAATAAATGGTAGCCATAAAAAATGAGATAATCTGTAATTTATTCCCAAATCCAATTACTCTTTCAAAGGTGAACAATGCCTGCACTGATTCCTAACTGACACACTTTCTTGGAGTGTAGAGCGTTGCAAACCACGGCCCACATGTGCCCGTTTTTGTGGGTTTTTCTGGGGTTTTAGTGTGTGTTCTTGTGGCATGCAGACCTGACCTCCAATCGACAGAGCCTGTGGCGCCTTCGATGGCTTTCCAAACTGCACAATTTTCGCCTACGCCGGGTGAAAGAGTCTGGCCAAGATGGAGATGGAGGAGGAGTTGGGCTGGCTAGCCCATAAATGGACACACACGATCTGGGGAGCACAGTCTACGGTCCGCAGTCCGCAGTCCAAAACCCATGTGGCCATAAATGGAGCTGGCCATTAGAAAGGTAAATTGCAGTCGATTTAATTCAATGCAGCCGAGTCAACTCTAATTACAAGTGGTGGTGACCTTTTGGACGCTCCGATGATTTAACTAACTGCTTGGGACACCCTTTTCTTTCCAATTCTTTTCTGGAGGGGCGATTGCGTAATGATGATTAAGACCCGTGTCTGGGGTCTCGGCTGCAAAACAATCCATCATAAAAGGGCAGCGGCTAACGGAAATACCCAGATATTTGTAAACTCAAGAACCCAACAAAGTCGTCGTATAGCAGGTTTTATATTTTCTTTCTGGACACTCCACTCCAAGTTCGGTTTCTTACAATTCTAATTTATATGAGTTTTACGTAGCTATCCGGCGGAAGTAAACCTTGGCCGGTGTGTTGCCTGCCTGCCACTTCTGCCACTTCTTCTTGGCCATGTTTATTTGTGTTGTAAATTGCGAATGCGCCCCAAAGCAACAACAAAAGGGGGGAAAACATAACGCGCAGTCGCGCACTTCAATAAACAACTGGAGAAACACCACAACAGCCACAACAACTATATATACTTGGGCATTAGTTGCCGCTGGCATTGCGTACGTGCCCGGACCCGGCGTCGCCATCTCTATGCACTGGGAGAAAAACTATGTATTTAATGGGATAAACCCAACGGAACTACATATTTTCACAAAAGATCGGATTTTTTGGAAAATTATACAGCCGCAAAAATCTCTGGGCTTTGAAAACAATATTTTCGTAATAAATCGTAGAAAATTAATTCAAACAAAATCATACAATTTATACTTCTACTTTATGATTCCAAAACCAGATAATTATGAAAAAACACTTTTTAAAATTTACAACGTTTTAGAGATTTCTAAAAGTCGCAGAATGAAAAATCTTAAACAATTAATTCAAATAAAATCTTAAAACTTCCAAAAATTCTGGTATACTTTATGATTTCCAAAACCAGATATTATTATAAAAATCTTTCTAAAATGTTCAAAATTTTAGAGATTTCTGAGAAGAAAATAAAAATGTTTCTAGGTTTCCCCTATATATTTAGATCCATATCCCAGATAACTTGAAAGGCGATCTCAGATTTCTCTCTGTGCAGCCATCACCATCGAATGTGGATGGTTTCTTTGGGTTTACCACTGACAAAGACGACAACCACGCATCGTTAAAAGAGTTTTATGCAATTGCCGCTTTGGTTTTGGTTTTGGCTGCGATGTGTTGTTGTGTGTTGGCCTATTGTATAATAGCCCCATGTGTGTGCGTGTGCGGTATGTGCTCTGCATAATTTTATGATTCGCCCGCCAGTTCCTGCAACGCGGGCCAAATCCGAAGAGCCATGTCCACCGGAGGCCTCTTTTTCCATTTCTTTTCTGATTTTTTGTTGTGAGGGAAACGCGTGGGCGATGGAGTGCATGTGCATGTGGATTTGATGCATTGATTGAATTTAACGCAGCACAATTTGGCCCGAAGTCGAAGGCTCTTGACCAAAAGGGCCAAAGTCGAGGGGCCACAATGGCCCAGCGTGAGTCAGGCGGAGATGTGCGACTATGTGACTGGAATCGCAATCGGAATGCCGCGACGGATGAGCCAAGAAATGGTCGATGGCCGATGGTAATTGTAAATGGCCGGACAGGTCGGTAGCTGCCATTCAGTGTTGCCAATTTAGCCAAATTTGGCATGTGACTAGGTTTTTTCTTTGAAGAGCGCTTCGTAACTGCTATTTCATCTGACTTTTGTAGAGGTTTCGATGGATTTTACTCGGCTTGAAATGGTAGAAAAGCTTATAATAAAGTGGGACGAGAACAAGCTGTTCAAGGAAAATAATTAGGAAACCGTGTCGAAAAAAAATTTAGTATTTTTCTTAAAGAAAATTCTCATCAAACCAGCTTTTATAGTTTCCTATTCCATTATATATTTTTTTTCTTTTCTTCCATCGAGAAATGGCCATCGAGGCTTTCTTGACGCCTTATCCCCACCTCATCTTGATTTATTTAGTTGGCCTTAATTTATGACTCCACTTCAAAGCGATATTTGCAACTAATCCTGCTCGCAGCATTCCTGTTTAAATTATCGCCGCTTGTACTTCTGATCCAGTGGCTAGTTACAAGGAGAAAAAGGAGGAGACCTTGAAGCATCCCAAGTACAAGCGATTTAAATATACGAAAATAACTAACTAAATCTAGACATAAAAAGCGAACAAGGAGTCTTGTAAAAATGCAAATCAATAAGCAAAAGGTCCAGTTTGCCTGCCTGCAATAAAATAAATGTAAGGAGGCAGCCATAAAAACATCTACAAGGAGCAGCTTTTTTGTCTTTTGTCGCATCTGCCAGCCGGGGCAGCCGAGGCAGCGGTTTGCAATTTGGTTTAGTACCTAGGTGTTAATTATCGCTAAAACTCAATGGCGGACAATCGGCGAAATCTGCACAGGGGCGTCGCATCGCATCGTGGTTTGCATCTGCCCCTGGAGAATACTTAGAGCTGGAAACTGGGATTGGGATTGGCCAGCGGAGGAGCAGGTTGCACATGGACAGCTGTACAAGTGGCCACGATAATTAATATGAAAATATGTGAGGATGGCGCAGGACAACTCTCCACTTGGCATAGCTCGACGCAAATGCTTTTGCCGTCTGCTATTTTTAGCAGCCAGTTTTTAATGAGCCCTGTCCAAAGTCGTGCCAATGCTGCGAAGGGGATCGGCCATCGGCCAAAAGGATCCACCAATGGGCCACCCGGGTGTCCTAATTATGCGCTCATTTCTCTCCGCTTTTATGAATTATTAAAATAGGTTTGCCGGGCATTAATTGCTTTATAATAGAGATGGCGATGGCGGAGATCATGCCTAAAAAAATATATATGAGGGAACCGCTTCTCGATTTCCGTTTTGAGACTTTTTTTGCTTGCCCTACTCATATTTCTATAATTTATTGTAATGCACTTGGGGCGTGTTTCATTTCTCGCTTTAAAATGGCATAAATTTTTAGGCCTTGCCCCGGACTGCGAATCTCCGGATCTGCGGGTCTGCGGCTATTTAACAATTTATTGTCTGTATACATATAACCGCATTTATACTATATATATTTTTTTCTTTTCCGTTTTTTTCTGTATTTTTCTGTAGTTGCATTTTGTCTGAATCTGAAGTCGACAGCGGCCACGACCACCTTGATGTTCATGTCCCGAACCGACAACAACGACGATGACTCCAACTCCAACGATTCCAACGACTGGGGGCCAATTTACTTTAGTTTTCATTCATGTACGTCGGAATGGAGGGATCGGTGGAAAAAACTGTAAGCTGCGTTCATTACACGTTGTTATTTGTTGTCTGCGGTACATTATTGCTCTTGTTCGCTGTTTTGCTCACCAATTAGCTGCAGTCGGCCAAACGAAAGACTTCGGCCACGAACTTGACTTCTCTGATGTTCTTCGAGAAGTTCAGAGTGAGCAAGATCACCGCCCTGGGCTTTTGTCACGTACTTTCCACGGTCCTAATCCCCATCTATTGCCTGCAACTTGGAACTTGGATCGCCAAGTCAAAGAACTACCTCGTTTTTCTTGCTGACGCACCATACCAACATCATCCTCAACTCAAGACGATTATGACCGGCAAGAGGGGCGCACATCAATCAAATGCCTCATTGTACACGGTTTTTTCCTCTTTTTTTTTAATGTGCTACCAAGGGCCGCCACTTGAACTTGACATTCGGTGTAAGTGACTATTAAGGAAGTGCCTTGGGAAGGTCCACTCCACACAGAACAACTCGGAGCCAAGCCTGTGGCAATTAGCCGGGAATATCAATCAACGCACCATTTGAGTGTGAAAAGAGCTCAGCTTTTAATTACAAAAGCTCTTTGTGTGTGGTACTCAGAAGTCGAGGCAGTTGAAGGCCTCCCATGTCCCCGCCCACGGTCATTTTGATTTTTTAACGCCTCTGCGCCGCGATGTTTGTTGCCAACTCGCATTCGTTAGAACCGCATGCAAACCGGGCCTGTCTTAGCCCCGGATCATGGGTAATAAGCCAATTGGCGTTGGCCACTCCGCACCACACCACTACATTTTAATCAAGCCAACTGAGTTGTAAAGCCCACGCAGCATCAAAGCAAAAACCAAATATGTTCCCTGTCGGTTCGGCGAGATTCGACTCACACCAGATCCAAAGTGTCGCCAGTTGTCGACCTTCGAGGTGCGTTGAGTCACCATGTCTCAGACTTTTGGCTCTGTGGATGGCAAATTGATGGTGAAATTGCCGAGAGAGTGTCGGGGAGTGCCGATATATCCGGGATGGCACCTTCTTACATTTTGTAGCTTCTAATTACATAGAAGAAATATAGTACATTTTTAGAGAATCATATTGAATTGATATGCAGCATATCAAGCCGAAATAAATAAGTTTTTATTTTATTTGATACCACATAATATCAAATTGACCATCGTTTCATATCAATTGTTTTGTTTGGGTGTAGAAGTCAGTTAGCCAAGCGAAATTGCTATTTCTTTCCTTGGTGCCATCACATTGTCCACACTTGGTTAATACTTCCTTTGCGCACCGACAATCATCCAGCCTCCTCGTTCCGGAGACGAATCAAATACCGATAGTTCCGCCCCTTTTAGCGGACGAGAAGCGACTGTCAAGGCAAATTAGCTTACTAGCTACTACTGTTGACCATATCATATCATTTACCAGGCAACACCAGTCTCAATATATACGATATAGAGACTTGAGAGACCCCTTGCCAATTCGATTAGGCCACGCAAATGTAATTTAATAATTGCGGTTGCCCATGTTGATTAGCATGTGCGGTTTGTGCAATTTACGGCCAGTGGCTATCCACAGGATATGAGCTGGCACTATGACAATGACAGGATGCATCAATGTGCGGCACAGAGTCACTTCATCCACAACCATGCCACTTCTTCTACTTCTTCTTCTGCCACTGGTGGCGACAGGGAAATGTTTATGGCCTTGTGCTCGCCTGCGGTGGCAACTTCAAATGCGGCGGTAATTGAATTTTAAATTGTTGCTCTCCTTCCACTTTCTGCCTCCTGTTACCAGATTAATTTAAATGAAGTTATTAGCCAGCCCGATAGCCCAGCTGTCACTGGGCGAAAAAACAAAAGACTAGAGACCAAGTAGCTCCCACTCCTGGCGACTTAAAGTGCCCTGATATGGGAATATACCTATATATATATTTGCACATAGGAGTAGTTTGCCTGCCTGCAACGGGTTTCCCGTTTTAACTGCTCTTGCGGGCTGCATTTGAAAGTTAAATTACGGTAGCGATATCGGAGCAGACATTCCGTTAATTGGCCGCACAACTTGAGATCAAGCCGATGCCTTTGTTATTTTGCATCCAGGCGTTCTGAATACTCTATTTGCCTGTGGAGTCGGCTAATAGGTGAAAGAATATTTTTGAAATTTGAGACTTTCTAAAGTCTGTGTAATTGTTTTTAGCCACTTTTGGTCCAGGCCATGAGGTAACACTCGTCTTTTATGGCCAAATTAAATTGTAACTTTATTTATTTCGAGAAATGCTGGTGGGTATTATCATAAAGTATTCAATTGCTGGTTTCTATTCTTATTTAGAATTTTTCTTAGTTATTTTTTTTCGATTTAACTGAGCTTTTCATATGAGAGCTAGTAATAGAGCTTCTATTCCTCGATATTTAATTTCTGTTTTCCCTTAAGTAAATCTATTTTATCAATTTTATCGAATCAATTTTTTCAAAATATCGAAAATATCGATAATGTTCCAGCTCTATTTCCTATATTTCCTATGTTTTTGGTGAGTGTAATAAAACTTCGCTGCGCCCCAGCAACCTCGCCTTATTGATGCCTGAATTTTTCGTTTTTTGGCTAAGTCCGCTTTACAGTTGCGGCAAAAATTGTTGCAAATTGCAGTTTAAAAAGTTTCCGTGTTGGTTTTTTTCGTTCGCGATTTCGTCGTCGTCGTCGGCGGTGGCTGCAACTAATATGAGTCATAAATTTAAAGGCTTAACTCGAGGCTAAGGCAATAAGGCAACTGCAACTGCTAGCGAAGCTGTGCCGTTGACAGGGATTTTTAAAATGAAATAAATAAACGGCATTACAGCTAGTTATATGCAGCGATCAGGGTCTTGAGCGGCATAAACCACGACGACAAAAAGTCAACAACAACAACTGTGTAGTGCAGTGTTGGCGTGGAAGCTGAAAGTTGAACTGAATGTGAACTTAACTGGGCTGGGCCCCAGTCGTCCGGTTACTTTTGCATTTGTTGCACGAGACGAAGCCATTTTATTGATACAGATACAGCCGAAATTTGGGTCCACCAAAAAGCCAAGGAGCAAAAAAAAAAAAGAAACCAAAAGTCTGGCTGGGTTTTTTTATTTTGGCAACTTCGACTCGCAGCATGACATCATTTTGAGTTACTGCGAATCGGAGTTCGAACCGCTCTTTTAGCTGCAGCAGCCCTGCAGCCACAAAAAAATACAACACACAATCCAAAAAACTGGTCGCTGTTTTACTTTCGCTTTATTTCTCGAAGTATTTCTTATTTCCTTTTGGGCTTTCAGACTTTTTTTTGGACAGAGATGCTTCACTTTTTTTTGGGTCATCCCGAAGAAGTACGTTCGTATATGGCAATGAAAACGAAACCAAGTTCTGGTGAAAGTGGGTTGCCCATCACGGAATGGAAATGGAAATCGAAAACGCATAACGCATAGCAAGTGCATGGATTTCGAGATCCGTGGACCACATGGTCGGGCCTTGGCGGATCGATTGTGTCATGGAGCGTGGGTCGATCGCCCACGAGGCCTTAAAATCACACAGAAAACACAGAAGAAATATGGCCTCCAACGGCCTCCGAAACTAATGATGTTAGACGACGGGCACAGGTTGGCACTGACGCACCGATTGCTCCGCTTTCGGTCTGCTCGGTTTCGTCTTCATTTGTATGTTGTGCCCACACAGTATGGCTCTTTATGGATTCTGTTCAGAACAGATCAATGCAAAAAGATTCGCGAGCAAAGCGAGAAATTAATTAGAATTTTGTGGCTTTGAGTCGCGGCTTGAGCCGCCGTTGGTGGCTGGGAAAAGACCTTGAGCGGCGGTTCAACAGACTGTGTGGGGTGCCGCAAACTAGTCAACTGAGTCACTGTCTATCAGCTCCAAAAGAGCATCCAAATCGCGACCAGTCTTCGGAATTTGCCCATAATAAATCTGTCTGCAGGCTGATGACTTACGAATTACCAGCAAAATCGTTGGAATCAATCTCGGGATTTCGACGTTCAACGAAAGTAGCTAAAACTCTTTCCCACGAGTTTCACCAGCCATTAGGCAATAATAAAACCTGCGTTTTATTTGCATTCAATAAAGGTTTCGTTCGCAAACGTCAAGTTTGTGTCTGCAGTCTTTTGTTTGCGGCAAGCAATTAATCAGTGACAGCTTTTAGAAATAATAGTTGGCCAATCTCATTATCAACAGGAACAAGTTTTGTTTCCAAGTTGTTTGATTTAAATAATTTTAAAATAAAGCAAGAATTTAATTTTTACTTGCTTCTTGGATTTTTAAAAATGAAAAATAATATCTAGTTCGTGACTGAAGTCTTTCGATTTGGCTCATGGATTTTGAGAAACGAAAAGATATGAAGTTTGTGTCTCAAGTCTTTTGATTTGGCTCATGGATTTTGCCATAAAAATAATTGAAATTTCTCTTGTGCAAAATAAAAAGGGGGAAAGATATGTCGCTTTATATCTTACACCATTTATCTTTGCAGAAGAATCGCCAAGTGAGGCATTCACTTTTTTTCATAAGTTTCTGCTGGGTCCCTTGACTCATTTAATTGCGGCAATTTCTTTCGCCCACGCAGACTGAGTCAAGCGCTTTGGCTCATAATTTATAGGCATTATTATTGTAATTTCTCCCGGCAGACAAACGCAGCAGCGGCTCGCACGCAAAACAATAATACATAAAGTGAAAGTTTTGCACCTTTTGCCGCTCAGACAAACGCATCAGCATAAACAGCTAAACAAAACAAAAAAAAAGAAAAATAGTCAGTCAGTCGGTCGGTGAGATGGGATAAGATGAGCCACGAACTGAACGGTGTTGGGGAAAAACAACTCGAACCAAATACCACAACCCACGACGAGATGAAAGACAATGGCTTACAAATGACTGCCAGCTAGTTCAAACCGAAACTGGCTGACAAATGAGACGGCGCCGGTAGCTTCACTTGTGTTTTGCATCTGACCAAAAAAAACAGATACAGTCGGAGATCTCCCATCTCTTCATCAATAAACCCACAAATTTCGCCAAATCCTCTTGCCAAATCCCCCACAGAAAGATGTTTTTTGACCCCGGTTTTTTTTTGGAAACACTTGTGATTGCTTGACAAACTCTTTCTTTGAGCTTAGGAAAAAAAGTGTGTCAAGCGAGTATTTGAAGCAATTATTTGTCATATTTTCTATTTGCGTTTCGGTTTCGTTATTTCCGAAATGAGATGCAGAGAAAATAAACAGCATTAGCGACGAGGCCCTGACCAAAGAGCCAGTGACAAGGCGTCTTCGGACCCGTTTCCATCTGCGTATCCATCATCATCATCTTCGCCAACCGACTCATCAGATCTCACAATGACTTTGGCCTGGGATTTTTGCACCAACGAAAGTGAACGTTTCTTTATGTCGGTGCTGTTTGTTATTATTATTTTTTGTAGTTTTTGCCACATTTACAGTTGGTATTTTGCGCTTATGTCTGCACTTGAGTGGAAAAAAACGGAAATTTGTCATGTAAATTTTATATGCCAACGGTTTTTATGCTCACTGATTTCAGAGGTCTTAAAAGAAAATGCCAAAAGAATTAAAATGGGGAAACTTTTAGTTAAAAGAAATTAATTTTTAATTTTTAATTTTTGTCTAGCGTCTTAAAAAGATATAATATTTTTCAACCAAAAGCACTTTAGATAATTAAAAGATCTTCGTAAAATCTCGAATATTATTTTGATTTATTTAGGTAAATTTACTCTATTTTATAGCTGTCTCTTTCTAATAATAATAATAATAATAATTTTTGACCAATTTAATTTTTTTACAAAATTATTCTTGGCCTTTGCCATTTGTAAAATGATTTAGCTATCGTCTGCGACTAGCACTTTTCTTCTCCCCCTTTTGAGGGGAATATTCCATTTAATTTGTATTATAATAAAAATGTTTTATATACCACTTAAAATTTGCACTTTGTAGAAGTGGAAAAAAAAGTGCTCACCATTTTATTCATCAACTTGCGGCCAAAATCAGTTCATACTGCCAACAGCTGCCAACGAAGAGCGACGCCAGCGAAAAAAGCCTTGTTTCTTACTTGGCTGCTGCCAAAGCAGCTGCCAAAAGCGATTTGCCGTCAAAAGCGCAGAAAGACACACACACACACGCGGCCACTGCGCTACACAGACACTGGAATATTTTTTGGATTTTCTAACGTATTTTATTGTTGAGCTTAACAATATTTAACGCTTTTCCTTTGAACACTTTTGATTGCTTTGCGCGCGTTTGGTTTTTCGGAATTTTCACAGGGTAAAATGCCCGGCAACTTTCACTGTAATTAGACGGTGGCTGTTAGATTCCCCTATTCAAATAAGGCAACGATCTCCGATCAATTAGATATTATCCAGTGGTGGAGCTGCTAACTTAACACTTAACACAGAAGAAGAGAAGCCCACTTGGCAGAGAACCGCACCGCACGCGCGCTGAAAACGAACTGAATGTGCGGAGCTTGAGCCGCCGATCGCGAGCCCCAGTGGTTACCTGTAATACCAAGAGTTACCTGGTCTCAAAAGCCAAGAGAGTGTGTGTGTGAGTCGGGATTTTTTTGTGTGAGTGCGAGTGGCTGTTAGGCAACTTTGCTGCTGCCCACACTTTGCTCGGCAAAAGTCGCCGCTCTGCTGGTCCATTTTTGGCTTGGACCGCTCGGCAATAATATTTTTTCTCTCTCTTTTTTTGTATAACCAAGACGCCTTTGCAGAAAAAAAGATTGAAAAAATGTATTATATGTATAGGTAGGTATAACCTATACGATTTTGTGGCTTCCAAGTTGCCAGTTGTGCTTTGACTTTTGATTGACGTAATTTCTGCGCTTGATATTCACTTGAATTTCTTGTATTTCCACATTTAACTGTTTTGGTGTCGGGCGCACATTACACGCCCACCACACCCACACACACTCACACACACACACACCCCCATGTGGGCGTCTCTTTTCTTAAAACATTTAAATTGTTAATTCATTTTACACATTTTGTTTCATGAGTTTCAAGAGTTTTGTGAACTTTCGCTCGCCACGGAACTGAATGGAATATATGTGGGAGTGCTTAACCGACCCTGCATATAGGCTTTATAGTGCTTGACTCACTCGATCTGCTTGGCTGGCCTGCTTATGCTAATTAACCAGCTTAAACTTTGGTATTTAAGCGTTTCCCCCCAAAACGAAAGACTTAGGCAACGAACTCGCCCCAAAATTGCTGAAACAGCTGACCTTGCCTTATACCACCGAAATGAGGTCCTTATCGACCAGGAATCTTTATTGCAATGAAGTAATTTCCGCATGTAATAGGAAGAACATAAGGAGAACTCCTCTCATCTTACGGTAACCATGTTTTTTTTCGTTGTTTACCAACATTACCTTTTGGAAACGCCTTGCTTGCACATTAATTTCTACGCCCCGCAATTATTTCATACAGCAAATGGAGTATGAAGAAACATAAACGCAAAACGTGTGCCACATACTAAGATGGGTTAAGAGCAAGAAAAAAGAAAAGATGAGGTACTAAAAAAAAAACAGCGAAATTAACAAGCATAATTAAAAATGCACATGTTGGGAATGGCAACCGCAAACAAAAAAATCTCAACGAGAAAAGAGGATGAGATCTGTGGACCGCCACGACTGAAGTTGCAAATTGCGGGCGTTTTTTATTTTGAAAAAAACACGAGTCGAAGCTCTAAGTGCACTAAAAACTTTATGGTTAAAAGTCGATTTTTGGCAAAAACGAATAACTGTCAGAACATAAAACTCTGAGATATCATGTGAATATAGCCCCGAAATACTGTAATTGATGGATGGGAAAAGGTAAGGTGGAAAAACATAAACTGGAATGTGTACTCCAAAAATAATAAAATAAGTATTTAGTCTTATATCTCAGCAGTTTATGATCTGTAAGAGTACTTTTTATGACCTGGGAAACAAGTATTGCATTTTTTAGTTTTCCATTATCTTTAAATTGGTTTTAGGAAGTTATAAAGACAACTTTTAGTTGGTAAATAGAAATGTAAATTAAATGCTGTAAGTCAACAGGCACTAGAAAAACTGTTGTGTTTGCCTTGAATGCTTAGTATGCTAATTACACCCATTTAGAGATGAGTAAAGTCCCTTGTCCAAACAGGCACTTTATGATCGCCACTCAACTGAAGGTAAATTCCGAGTGCAACTCGAAAATACATGTATTTCTCCTATTTTTCTTCCCAGCCTAAACAAACTTGGCGTTGAAGTTGGGTTACCCGTTCAGTCGTCCATTCGATGTGCATTCCTGAATTGCTAAAACAAGCAATGCCGCAACAGCTGCAACAAGTGCGGCTAATTTCATGCAGCAAAAGCAACTGGGCAGCGAAAAAGCCACACGCGTCGTCTACACTTGGCATATTTAACACATTTAATGGAAAACCAACAAAACATCAGTATTTATGATGCAGTCGGGCGATGGGCGATCTAGGGACCGCTTTTCGAGGCGCCAGGAGGCCCGGCTGTTGGTTGTGGCTTTATTAAGTTGCTGTTGTTGTCTGTTTTTATTAATAAGTCATATTTTTATATGGTTCAGCCACCAGAGCAACGCAGCAACGCAGCCACAGAGGAGCAACAGAAGCAGCAACTTGATAATTTATGTTGTTTGCCGAACCTGCGAGCGGGATGACAAAAGTTGCAGACGAAGCTGTTGGACCAAGGGCAACCAGGCCCAGGGGCTCCCACATTCATAACGTGGGCTTATTCATAAGTCATTCACTCACTCACTAGCTCATTCATAAACTTTAAAGAAAAAAGCTCGAAAAGCGAAGCTCATTTTGTGATTAATTAAATGCAACTCGTCGCGGCGATGTTGTTGTTTTGATTATTATTATGGTTGCTTTTCAAAAAAGTGTGCCACTGCAACTGCGACATGCAACAGGTTGCTGTGATGTAAGTGTTTATGGCTATTTACAGCAGTTTTTTATTGCTCTACCAACTGCTATTTATTTTTTTGGTTAGCGGTGGGCGAAAGTTTGTTGCCTAAGTCTTTCGTTTCGCTGCACTTTGCACCTGACCAAAGGCTGGGCCAGAAAACAACTCAGACGTGGCCGATTGGCCGCGTGATAGCCCCTAAAACTGTGTCAAAGCACTAAATACACTAGATTATTTGCTCATTTGTGCGAGAAAAAAAAATTCGCAAAAATATAATTGACCGGAAAAAAGCAAAAAAAAGAGCTAAAAAAATTCGCAAAACGCTGTAAATAGTTCAAGCATTGCGTAATCGCTCAAACATCTAATTTCTGTTTCAGTTTTCGTGATGAAAAAATGGCATGGCGTCAACGAATTAAGCAAATAGGTAATTTCAATGCGGGTTTTATTTATTTTTGCACTTTTTTTGCCGGCACAGTTTTCACTAGAGCGCCCACACACAGCTGTTCAAATGCTAGATAGTTGCACAAATATAATTTGGATAGGGGATCTGGATCTAGAGGGGATAGCGGGAGGATCGCGCACCTTAGCCACAGACGAACGGCAACCGATCGGCGGATAAAAAACTATTGAGCGAAGTGCACACAACGCGGTGCGCCGGCAGACTGAAAATACGGCTCTCTCTTGACTGCATTTGCTGGCCAAGTTAGTTGGCTAGCCAAACAGCTGACGAACTGGCTTACTCTCTGCTCTCTCCATCTAACGAGCAAAACTAGTTTCGTTTAATTGCGGGCTGGCCTGGCATTTGAAAATCTGTTTGGCCGTATAACAGTTGGCAACAAAACTGTGCTATCCCCTCAGAAATTGAGAGAAATAGAGAGAAACTGAGAGATTCTCTGAATTATTCGGGGAAACACGGGGAAAAAGAGAGAATCACAGCGGGCTGGCAGAGACTAATTTGTTATTGTTATTGTATTTGTCAAGTCAACTGATAAATTGACTTGATATTGAAAATAAATTAATTATATCTTCGAAAAATGGAACAACTCGAAGTTGGCTTTCGTGGGATTAGGCAAGCATTGAAATTGAAGCTGGCAGAAAATTCAAACGGATCTGTACTTGTACAAAAAATGTATACAAATTATTGTATTTGAATAAAATAAAAAAAAAAAGAGGTCACAGCATGCGTCATGGGAGATTTTTCATAATAAAATATAGATAAAAATATTTTTTACTCATATAGATAACCCCATCTAACTTGTTTTCATTTTATATTCTGTCCTAATGACTCACACATTATTTCTGAGCGCAAGACAAATTGTTGCAAATTGAAATCAAGTTATCTAATTGATTTCAACAGTATTTCAAGTCGGGGTTCATTGGTCATTTTTAATGATCTTTATCCATCTTTGACCGATTTTAGAAGAAGATCATCAATTCTTTACTGGCTTATTAATTGAGGCAAATTCTTATCATAGCTGATATAAAAGAAGTAGGCCACTTGTGGTAATCTGTCGGTTTGAAATAATTAATTATGGGTAGAAGTATCGTACAGGTTTAACCACATATTTCTATCCTATCCTTTTTTAGGATCGGGTTTTTAGATATTGAATTAAAATACCTAACGAATATTTATTTTCTAATAAAGTTTAAAGGTTAAACCTTTTTATTAAAAGTATAAATTACTAATGATATATATTTTTTTATTTTTAAAAACCAATGCCAAATGCCCTATAAATATTTTTGAATTAGTTATTTGTTAAGCTTTTCGTTTCGCTTGTCTTTTACGTACAATAACTTAAAAAGTTTATAGGGTATTTGACTCCAAAATGCAAAATGTGCAGCGAATTCGCTTCGCTCAATTTAAGTGACTGCTCACGTTTTATATTTTTGCCAAGATCTTTTCGACGATATAAGATACTTTTTTTTTAGAGTTCAGTTTTGGCCAGTCCCAAAGTCACGTTGCGCCCATAGACGCCACGTACGCAGCAATATTCGCAGAGTCAGTCACAGTCGCAGTTTAATGTTTATGTTATTGGCTGGCTTGTTTATTTATGTTTTCGCAGTGTTAAAAATATTGTTGCAGGCCGCCTTGTAAGCGGCTTTACCTCATTTGTGGAAGCGTAAAGAAAAATGATTTTGGGGGGCGGCAGGGAGTAATTGCCCAGGCCAAGGCGCCCATACGTATGCGTCTATTTTCCCCCCTCTCGCGGGAATTATGATTTATGCTGCCCCTGCATAAGTTGCATAAGTTAAGTTTAGAGCGATGACGTTATGCGAAGCGCGTGCTGAGGCGGCTGACCCAAAAAGCAAAAAGCCTCTACGGTAGTTTGACGCCAACGCGGACGAGGCGACATTTGGCTTAAATAGAATGCAAAATACGAAATGCAATAGCTGAAAAAGACTTAAAAGTAATGAATAGTAGGATATTGTATACCCTTAAACTCTTTTTTCTTAATAATTAAAAGGAAAAAATATTTCAAGAATTTAATAATGTAAAAAACATGAAAAATAAATAATAACAATTTACATTGACGATAATTTTAATTTGGTACCCTACCTATTTTTCTAAATTTTCTTCATAACATAATTGAGCTAAAAAAAAAAAGGTGAACCAAAAAAGTCAATAATAAATAACGATGGCTAAAAAACAAGGCAGCAGCAGCCAACCTTTTTCATATTTTTCACCCTTTCATTACTCATTTTAAGTGCGCCCTACAGATTTTTTGAAATATATGCCCTAGTTGATGGCACCACCTGCAGTTAGAGTGGACCAACTGCCGAGAGCAACGAGCGTAAACAAGTTGGCGGCTGACAGCGCAGTTAGACATTAGATGGCTAAGTGATGAGCCTGTTGAGCGCGTTGCTTGCCAGATTGCCAGCTAGCCAGCTAGCCAACTCTTTGCAAATTGGCTAGGTTCGGTTGGGGCCGAAAAGATCGCCGCCAGGCGGAGTACCGTTGGTTGCCACACCAACCTACATAGCCAAAGAGGAGGAATGCAATTGCCACTGCATCTGCAACACAGCAACACGGCGTCTATGAGATAATTGAAAAATGCGTAAGTTAAACCCTGATGTCAACCGGACGAAAGGGGTTGAGAGGGTCAAGTAGTAGAATTTTCTTAGCATTTTCCACTGATTTTCCCTGCACGCACCTTCTGCGTTCTAAGGCCAGGTTAACGAAGAGGAAAGAGCCGAGGAAAAACTGGTTTCCTGTGTTGTCTATTTTCCTGTCGTTGTTTCGTTGTTTGTTGTTTGCGCTCATTTTCGTTACGTACGGAAAGCAAAAGGCATGGCAAGAAAATACGAGAAGAAGTATCTACGAGCTGGATATGTTGTGGTCTTTTGGCCATTAGAGGGGAAAACTCTAGTACACACACACGCACACACGGAATGCTAGCGGTTATGGAAATTCCTTTGAAGCACGCACACACAATCACACACACACACTGGGAAAATCGTGGCCAACAAAGGATGTGAGGAAAGCAAGCCAGGGAAGCAGGGAAACCAGGGGGCCCAAACAATGAGGGTCTCCCGAAGTGTTGTTGCTTTTGGCACTTGGCTATGGCCATGGAAAATTGGCCGTTTTGCTGGCATAGATACAACACTTGCTCCTCGGGGTATCATCAACCTCATCATCGGCATCGAGTTTCGGTACTCGGGATTCGGGATCGTGTTTGTCTGGTAGCAACTTAAGGCATGACACTGCCGGTTTTTCCACAGCTCTACTCTGCACTGCCTGCCAATGGAAATTCGGTTAGAATCTGTTTGTTTGCCAGTTGAAAAATGCCTAATCAGCATTTTATTGTTCGGAATACACTGGCCAACTGCTACCAACGAGCGACTTTAACAAGCGGAGGAGAGTGGGAAAAAGTAGCGTGACTTTCGTTGGAAGTGCCTGCATAATTAGAATTTAAATGGCCACTTTGTTGTGGGATCTCCGGGAATGCAAGGCGGTGATTATGTGGATCATGTAATTGCCGGCCAAGCGCGGTGCATTTCCTTATGGCCAAAAGCTAAGCAAAGACTTGGCCAACGAACTTGCCAAATCGGAGTTTTATGTGGGAAGTGTTTTTGGTAAGGGCTATAAAAAGAATAGGTATATTGTAGTTTTATTTATAAGATAATATATGGGTAATAAAATATTATTATCAAAAAAAAAATAAGGAAAGTGAATAATAATAGCTTGTTCAATTTTAACTAATTTCATCATAGAAAATGTTTTTTTCTATAGAAAATGCATAATCTAAAATGCCAATACAATGCATTCAAATTGCTCGGGTGACTCGGTGCAAAACCGCTCTCAGAACAGTTAGAAAACAAAAGACTTAGGCAACGAACTCGAATGGATTTACAGACGACTGCACAATTATCAGAGAGTGAGAGAGAGACAGCAGCACAACAGCGGGCAGCATTCTTGGCTCCTTACCAATTAATCAAACGGCTAAAGAAACGGTAAACGAATTATGTAACTAATGCACTAACTACGCCCTGGCCCCTCCCCCTTCCCACCATCACCCCTCATCCTCCTCTGCCTTCAAGCATCTCCAGCGAAGCGTTTGACGCCACTAAACTGTACAACATTTCAAACACTTGCCTCGAGGGCACCGCGCCAGTTGGTTTTGGGTAAAAACTAAAGCTGGTAACGAGAAACTGGTAACTGATATGCATGCGCAGAGCGTGTAAATAATTAGAACTGAGAACCGCCAGCCAAGCAGAGCTGGCCAAAAGACACAAAGGCCGCAGCATGATGAAGAAGTTTTTTTAGTAGTCAAGCTTAGACGAGGGTGTAATGGAGAATGGGAACTGGGAACTCGGAAAAACTAGAATGTTCTTGAAAAGAATAAATATTAACATACGAAAGAAAAACCCCATTTAACCTGCAATTTAAACGGACAATAAAATTATTTTTGAATTATCTAAGCAATACACATTTTTGAAATTAACATAAATAAAAATACATTTAGGGAACAAATATTAAAAATATTTATTTTATCTTTAGAATTTTAAAATGAAATAATATAAATCTAATTTCCTTCCATTTACTTCACCCTTGTGGATTACAACATTTTTCTCTGTTCAAATTAGTATGTAATGAACCCACCTCAAGGAAAAAACATTTATTTCCCGCTTAATGCCTTGGGTATCTTGCATTCTATCATCGCTCTAACTTCTTCTCCGTGGCCTTCGCTTAGAGACAAAAAGGAATTTAACTGAAGCATAACTCGAGCGGCGGGGCAAAGTTAATTTTTATGGTTATAACATTCATTTGCTGGTAATTATGAGCACTGAGGGAAGCCAACGCAGAAGAAGAAGAGCCGCCGAAGAGGCTGAAAGGCAGAAAAGGCGTAGAAAAGCTCATTTTGTAATTAGACAGCAAAGCGGCAATCCTTTGCAATGTGCGAGGCCTAGGCCAATGAACTGCGCTGTCCAACGAACTTGATTTGGTCTACGGGTTCGGTCGTTACCATTACTATCCCATGATCCCTATTCCAGTGCGTATGCAAATGGATCCGCCAAAAAGGTCAACCTGGGACAACATGGACATTCACAGACAGCGGCGGCAACAATTACAAAATATGCGTTAAAAATGCAGGGCCGCCTGAATCGAACACGACGACCACGGACAACGAAAAGCAGGCAGGCAGGGAAAAAACTGAAGAAAAAAGTACTGAAATAATATGGCCACAAATCGTGATAAACAATGCCGGGGCAAAAACTTATTGGCAAACATTGCCAACAACCGACAGCAACAAAAACAGGCTTGGCCCGGCCAAGAGCAGCAGCGGCAGCAACAACAATCAAATGGCCCAGGACGGCAGGCACAACGGCGGCAGCATTTTGTGAACCACTCTATTTATCAGATGCAGGAGGGGGCATTTCAGTGGGGGAGGGGGATTTCGGAGGTGGTATCCCCGGATACCCAGTACTCACACAGAAAAAAATTGGCAAAAGATCAGATTGATATGTGCAGGTTAATTTAATAAATATTAAATATTAAAAATCAAGTTATTCATATCATTTTGATATGCTTATCTTTTTTTTACCATATTTGTTCAAAAATACAAAATTATTAAAGCAGCATTTTTAAAACTTTTATGAAAATAAATATCAAGTTGATATGCCTAAATCATAAATTTGACATTAATCATTTCGGCTCTTTATGGGTAAAAATAACCCTAATTAATATAGATTTTTTTCTGTGCAGTGCCCAGTACCCAACTAGTTGGCTCAATTGCTATGGCCAGTGTACATATTATTGAGCGATTTTTAGTGCTTCTCTCTCTCTCTTTTTCTTCAGCTGGCACTCCACTCTGCTCATATTTTTTTTGATGGCGCGCTGAAAGTCGAGGCGATATCTCCCCTACATGTGTGTTAGTAGTAAAAGTTGTTGCACATCCAGCTGAGGCCGAGCTGAGGAGCTGTGGAGTGAACGACCATCAAGGTAAGACTGCAGCAAACAATGGCCAAAGCGGCACGTCGTGCCCAGCTCCAGGTGAATGTGCGGCTGAACCCCAAGTGCTCCTGCCCCCCAACCACCTTCAATCCAACCTCCATTCCCCCATCCAACCCTCCACCCTCTTTGGGGTGTTGCCGCAATTCTGCCCGCAGAATTGTAACGCGTTTTGGCCAAGTATTTGCCGAACCCGGCACTCGGCACTCGCCACTCTTATTGTTTTTGCTTATTTGTTTCTACGTATTAATAACATGTTGGCTCGGCAATCGCGCGCTGCCTGTTTTAAAAATATGCATACTGCTGGGTTCTCTTTTTTTCAGGCTGTGTGTGTTGCGAATTATGAAAGGATTTCGATGCGATCCCACAGGCTCGGCGTGCGTGTAACCGCCCTGACTGTCTGTCTACTAATAATAGTAATACACGGCCAATAATAAGTTTTAATCATCGTGATAATGGTGTGCTTATGGTAAGTTCCCTTCCCACGACGATGACGACGACTCCGTTGCCTTGCTGCCTTGGTGCTCCTCCCCAGCTGATGTCTCCATAAAATGATCCCTGTCCTGTCCCGGATTTTTATACATTTTTGCTTTTAAGCCCGAACAACGCGAAACACTCAGCGGACTCTGTTGACGTGGGCGTCATATTTGGTTTGGTTGGCCAACTCAGAAGCACTGCATTGGCATCTGCTAGAAAAATCTATAAACTCTTTGCCATATTTTTATGGCTTTCGAAAATCTTGATATTGAAAAACAGGAAATTCCCATAAAAATTCCAGTAACATCGATTGGTTCCAGGAATCGCCGTCGTCTAAGCTGATCGCTGTGGAGACGGCGATTTTGTGTAATTAGTGCGAAGATTTTATGGATTCCATTCTAAAATTGTACCATAGGAGTGGGACATGTGAACCTTTTTTAATTTTTATAATAAACTTTCAAAGTTATTCCTATAAGAAAAGCTGAAGAAGGACTTTTACGAGGTTACATGCTAATAAAAGTTTAATTTTTTTACAAGGTTTAAAATTGAAAAATAAATTGTTATACAAATTACTAATATTGATGAAATACATTTCTTATTGGCACAACAAAAATCTTATGAAATTCAAAGCCTTAAAGATGTTTAAAAATTAAGTCATCAGTTACTTGACAAATATGGAAAAATCTCGAAATTCAACTGTATATTTTCCCAAATTCGAACTTTACAGTTACGATACGGTTATCATGTGGGAGGATAAAGTATATTCCATATATACTGTATATATAAAAAATGATTGCAATTAAAACGGTGCCAATGAAGGCTTTGTTCCGTTTGCAAATGTCAGAACGGTTCGGGCGAGAGTAACTGGCCAAATGCCAAACTGGTTTTGGTTTTGCTTTTGGCCAAAAACAAACATTTGCATATAAGAAACGAATGAAATCAATGCACACACACACGCTGGCCAGACCCCCAAAGTTGTTTGCCTTGAGTGTGGCTGCTATAAATCGAGAGTGTACACTGCTCGGACATTAGAAGCCAGCTTTTGGAAACAGCTGACCAGGTTACTGACGCATCTGCCGAGACACTTAAATAAATGCGAACAGGTTAAGCTGGCCATAATTGTATTAATCACATTTCCAGTGACCTTAATTGTGGGCAGATCTCCCAGATGTTCGAGGGTGATATTTTGGGGAAACAAAAGACTCAAGACACAAACTTGCTGAAAGTATAACTACTTTCCTTCGGAGGCTCGCAAGGCAGCATTAAACTTTATGACAATTTAATTAGTTTAATCGATGCGATGAGAAGCCAGTGGCCAGTGGCCGGTGGACTGCCTGCCTGGATATTTATGGAAAGCATAAAACTTAATTGTTGCATAAGTTACCTAGCAACGATGAGATCGAATCGGGTTCTGTTCAGGCTGGTCGGGGCTTTTTAAGCTGCTTTAATAGTTTGCTTTGGCTGGCCGATGATTAATGCTTATTGCCCGTTGCCCTTTCGGCATTCTGTGCTCTCTCCATCTCTCACACATAACTGTAAATCGCTTGTGTTATTAAACGCAATTACTGTCCATAGTATTTCTCCTTTTGGCCATAATGAATTGCACGAATTTTTCGAACCAAAATCGAGCAAAATGCGAAAGTTCAAAGACACGCACAACGAAAGATGCTTAGACGCCTGTCATTCATTTTCCATTAACAAAATATATGGGTATTTATTTCTTTCGTTTTGTTTCGTACTGCCAATTTATCGAAAGCTCTTAATAGGATTGTGTATTTTACATATGTTTCGCATCGCCCCTGAAAATCGTGAATGGGCTCAGTTCGGGCAGTTAAGATCCGATTGCGATGATGCGTGCGGAATAAATTTGATGATCTCATGTCGCTTCGAGTTGAAGGCAAAACACTTAAGGTGACATAAAAATTCCTGTGAGAAAGTCGACTCTAAGTGAAATGAAGAGCCGAAGAATTGTGTTGTTTTAAGAAAAAAAAGGAGTTGGGCTGTAAAATATTTACTGCCTGAGACAAAGTTTTTATGTTAGGGTAGTCCAGAATTAAGAGCATTAAATTTTTATTAGATCCACACGAGTTAGTCGGGGGAGTTTTACGGCTTGGGAATTAATTTAATTAGTTTTCGCGCTAGCCATAAGACCAGGTGCATATCATTAAGATGTGATCCCTTTAATCCATTTGTTGGGGCAATAAAATATTGCATTGTTCGAGAAAAACTACTACTACAAAATTGGCTGGCTCATATCAATTGCATTTTGGGCTGGGCACTTAGCCAAATGATTGCATCACTTGTTTGTTTCTTCGCTTTTTTCACAAATTCATGAAATACTCGAGATACCCACTGAGTTTGGTGTGGATACGCGTGGACTTCCTTTGAAATATTTTTACAAGCGACAAGTTACCAAAAATAGTCAATTAGCAAATGATTTTGAGTTGCGGTTCGGGTTTATTTTGATTATTTATTGACAGTTGCCTGTTATGTGCTCGAGAAAACAGAAATGCGGCGAAGAAGCGAACAAAAAATACGGGCTACATGCGGTTTCGTAAAGAGCTTTCACTTGACTTGTGTCGCCATGTAAGTAAGCTACACGATTTATATTGTATTGTGTATTTTTTCTCCCCCTTTATTGCGCTGCGATGCTAAGCATTTATTTGTTTAGTTATATTTGCGGGCAAGTCGATTTAAGCCAGCTGATTTGCCACACTTTGGATTTGAGCACGTCAAGTTCGTGCCTCGAGTCTTTCGTTTCGCTTGCCTGGTGGCCCGTTGCCCCGATCTCGGGATCCCGAACCCCAACCGATACGATATGGCATGGAATGGAATGGTTTGGTGTGGTATAGTACCAATGCCCCTTTGTTGTGGCTGTGCCTTCGGGTTCAGGCTGCCGTTGCTGCCGGGGCGTATGGTAATAATCATTTTGCACGGGCCATGTTGGCGGCATGCGACTTTGTAGGTAAATTGCGCTTAATGATTATGTTCAGCGGACTTTACAATATATATTTGTGGTGAGTGTATATATGGATCCCCAGACGAGGTTCGTCCGATCCGAGGTGTTGGAAGTGATGTCTCTCTCTTCTGCTTCGTGACCTAGCAGGAGGCTGAGTTAAATTCAATTAGTTGGCAGCCGCTGTAATTTATTTTAATACACTTACTTTTGAGGCCTCCCATAATAAAATTACTTAATATTAGGTCGAACCTTCTACGCGGCTGCTGTTGCTCTGGCCATATCGTGCCGAGCCCCGATTAGCTTTATTTTATATATATTTTTTGTGATTTATATTCAAGGCTGTGGCCGTTCAGCCATCACGGCAAACATTTTGTTTGCAATTCTCCGCGTCGCAGCTTTTCGACTAACTCTTTGTGAAAAGATCTGCCGAAAAACTAAACGAATGCGGACATGACTCCGGGGCAAGATATATCTGTGTGAAATAATTTTTAAAACTAAGTAGAAAAGTCTAGACAAAAGCAACAAGCGATTGCAAATTTCGAATGCTGTCAATGCGAGTTTGGCAAATATAAACACACCTTGGAATATTTTATGTTAAATAAAACTAAATAATAAACAAAAGCCAGTCATGAGCAAAATAAATTAAAATCGAAAAGATTAAAATCTTGACCCAGGAGTTTTTTCTACCCTTCCTATTCATTTTAAATCCACACTCAACATCAAAAATAATTGTTTTGACGAAAATGGATAATTAATAATGGTGCAAAAAAAAACAAACAGGCAACTACAAATTTATATCTCATTTGCCGCCCTCAAGTATTTTGCTGTTACTGTTCGACCTTCGAGGGGCGGCAGACATTACCGTCTCACATCAATGAACAGCAAAAGCTATAACAAATATATAGATATAGATATACATATAAAAATGTGGACTTAGGAAACATGTGAAACTGACTAACAATTGTCTGATGGGCAGTGAGAAATAATGAACAAACTTGAATACATCTTGATTGAAAATAAATGCCTCGGCAATTAAATAAATGAGTTTGCTAATCAATGAGATCAGATTCTTTAAGAGATTGTTGTTTGGACTTTTGGACAGAGATGACCATTTAAATTCTGATTCCTATAAGCATGCAACTTCATGAAATTTTTATTCCTTAAAATAAAATCTATTTATGAAAGCCCAACACGGCAGTAAATTGGGCGATACAAATTAATTTCTATTATAACTAAAACCACAATGCTGAAAATACCACAAAATCAATAAAACCAAAATTAGGCAAAATGAAAATAATTAATTAATTGGCTCTTAAAGTACCTACACGTTTTTCATGGCATTTGAAACTTGTTTTGTGGTTAATTTTTGGCTATTGAGTAGAATTACTTACCAATAATTTGTTGTTACTCATTTCTCCGCAAACAAAAAGGTGTTGGCCTGGTTGAGATGGGATTTGCGTAGTTACTCAGTTGTTTGATTTATTATTTGTCACTGCACGATTTCAACTAGATATATTTGTTGTACTAAAGGTGCACTAGGCACAAGGGCGGGGGAAACACACACACTTAAATCCCCGAAGTACTTGTATCACTGATTTTTCAGGCAGTTTTCTCCACTTCTCGTTCTCTGTCTCTCAGAGATCTGCAAATGGGATGAGTTGGTCATGGTTATGCAACGCCAACGCAGGCAAAAATCAATTGCACTCAATTGGAGTGGCCATAAATAAGCGAGGGGCGAACATTTATCATGCGAGTTCTCTGGGCCCTCTGAGCCGAACAGCTAGAGCTACAAATTGCAATGGCCCGTTGCCATGATCATTTGTTGTGTTGGCGTTTAATTTGCCAATTGTGATGAGTTATAGCCAGTGCTGGCACTGATCTGTTTGCATTGGCAAATCCAGCATCAGCATCAGCGAAACATGGGCTAAATCAGTTCAGCTGGGCAAAAGGCAAAGGCAACGGCAACGGCAGCAGCAGCTTCATTAAGCGCTAAATTTAGACAGGCCCTCGAACCGGATATGGCTTAATGCCGAGGGAACACCGATATCCAAGATCTGGCCACTGTCCACCAGGCGAGATTTTTGTAGGCAGCAGCAGCACCAAAAGCAGCAGCCAAAGCACGGCTCAACTTTATTTAAACACAATTATTTGCTGGGCCAGGCCAAGAGCAAAGAGCCCCCTTTAGCTGCTGTTCACTTACACATAAATTTGCATGCGCAACAAATTTGCTGCAGCTTCGTTTTGGCTGCCGCTGCTGCTGCTGCCGTTGCCGTTGATGTTGTAATTTAGTTAATTTTGCCTATTCCGAGGTGGCAGGGAGACCAAAGAACAACCCATGTCAGAGCCCGAGCCCCTGACTCAGAAACTCAGCCTCAGACTGAGATTCAGATTCAGACTTGGAGGAGGCTCATGCCAAAGGCTCGTGCTCCGTCTGCTCCCTTGTCTCGCGTTCTTATTTTTTATTTTTATTTTGTTTTCGTTTCTTTTATAGAGTTGTTGGCTTTTGATTGCGTTGGCGTTGTCTTTCGATACTGCAGGTTTTGCATGTTCCCCTGCTGTTGCACTTTTGTTTTATTACTGGCAATTTGGCTAATTGTATATAGGTAGCGACAAAATATTGCTTTAAACGACTTCGCTGAAGTTTATTATGCACTAAGTAATTTGCAACTATTCGGAGATTTGTGGTTTTGTTAATAGGTGTATATTTGAAATTGGTATGGAAAAAACTATTTTGTTTCAAATTGGCATTTGGTTTTCAGTTAGTAGTCTTAACAATAATTTTTCAGAATTGCGTCATTATATCAGTTTTTATTTAAGAATATTTGTTATATTTATCACTTAAAATTGGTAAGTGCATAACTGAAAGTGAATGAAACGTTTTTAACGTATCGATTTTAAATTTCTTGTCCACACAAAAATCAATGTCAACTAAATTTTATTCGATTAAATTTGGTAAATCAATTTGTGATGTCAAATAAAAATATAGAAAATTTTAATTTTTTAATGCAAATATTGCAAATATTTTATTGAATCGGCTTAATGTAATGGCAGATTTACTTTTTAAAACATTTAAACATGAGAAATAATTAAGTAAAATTCGTTTAAAAAAAATTATTTTGACGAACTGAACCAATAAAATTATAATCCGTAACTTTTAAAAAATGTATTAGTTATTATTTTGGTTGAATATAAAAATGTTTATCAAAAAATATTTTATTTAAACCACAAATGCGTTCATTAGTATTTTTATTTTGTTTGTTTAGGCACTATTACATCAAATGTATTTTTAAACAATTAATTATCACATCATTCTTAATTGTTTGCTTTAATTAATGTTAAATATTTTTTGGAAACACTTCCACACAAAGCGGATATTTTCTGTCGTTGAAAATCTTGTAGTTTTAATTATTGTAATTCCTTATTAAATATTTTAATTGCAAAACTTTCAGTAAAGCGCACACACGAGAAATTAATTTTTCTTGCAAGACGAGATTTTCCTTTTAATTTTTTTTTCGTGCGACGATGCGCGCAGACGACTTGGCTGGTTATTAAGCGCGACTCGGAATGCGGCAAGTTGTCCAGGCACTGCCCCAACAAACCCAGCAAAACCCCCAAAGAGCCCGCAACGTAAGCGACCAAATGACGTAAGCGGCGGTCAACGAACGACGGACGACGTAAGCGGGTTAGAGCGAGAGGGCCTGAGTTTTCAGGGGGCCTGGGGGAGAACTGTCCACTCACAAAATCCACAAAAGAACACAGATCGCTAGCGACGATCACACCTTGCACGTTGAAGTTCGCAGCCAAACTGAATCGCGCGCGCCTTCGAACGGAAATTATAAGTTGGCCCAAACCCAAACCGGCGTAAGAAACTCACCTCACAGCCACCACACTTGAACTTGACCAAATGCACAAATTGCATAGGCGGCCTCCACAGCACGTGAGTTGGAGTGTTGGAGCGTTGGAGAGCCAGCGAGGCGATCCGCTCTCTCAGGTAAACAAACATTTCCAGCTGGAAAGCTGCGCTGCCCGAAAACAGGTTTCTCTTGGCCATCATCACGTGGCCGGCATCGGTTTGTTTTGGTTTTTCGAGTGTTGTTTACAGCCGTGACGTCATTGTTTTGACAATTCCAATTGGCAACACGCTCTCGCGATTTTTTTCTCACTCTCTTTTGTGGTGAATTTGCTCGGTGCAAACGAAAGACTTAGGCAACGAACTTGACTTGTGTTCGCTGACGCAACGAAAAAAATCGACGTAAAAATATTAAAACAAAAAAAAAGTGTTTCTTTTATTTTCGGAAATAATTATCTAATATTTAATGACTGTAAATGGTTTGTACTCAAAAAAAAAAATTGATTAACAAAAACCTTTAAGAAATAATTTGATTAAAGTTTTTAGGTAACATAATTAAAATAAAAAATTAAACTTTTTAGGCTGTAGTACGACCAATTAAAAAATAATATTCATTTAAGAGGTTATTTTATAACCTGTAAAGGACCATTCGTTTCAAAGAGATTTTTAACAAGAAAGGAAGCTAGCTTCGGCCAGCCGAAGCTTATATACCCTTGCAGATCATTCCTATTAATTAACAAATCGCAAAAATGTTCAATTTTCTAATATTTCTCATTAATTTTCCGATCGTTCCTATGGCAGCTATACGATAAAATCGTCCGATTTTGATCAAATTAAAATTGAAATTCGGAAATATTTAAAAAAAGTTATATCCTAGAGTAGAAGATAATACAATAAAAACCAAAGAAGCTAGAATTTATTTCCTATTACTTTTCCATTAATTTTTCGATCGTTCCTATGGCAGCTATATGATATAGTAGTCCGATTTTTTAAATAATTAATTCGAAATTCAGAAATATTTAAAAAATAACATCCCCAAAAGTAGAAGGTAATATTTCAAAAAACACCGAAGCTAGAATTTTTTAAAGTTTTTTTCTTCCGATCCTTCCTATGGGAGCTATAAGATATAGTTGTCCGATCCGGTCGGCTCCGACATATATACTACCTGCAATAGAAAGAAGACTTTTGCGAAAGTTTCGTCCCGATAGCTCAAAAACTGAGAGACTAGTTTGCGTAGAAACAGACAGACGGACAGACGGACAGACGGACAGACAGACAGACGGACAGACGGACAGACGGACATGGCTAGATCGACTCGTCTTGTGATGCTGATCAAGAAAATATATACTTTATGGGGTCGGAGACGTCTCCTTCACTGCGTTGCAAACTTCTGACTGAAATCATAATACCCTCTGCAAGGGTATAAAAAGCATTTTAAAATTCGACCCACCCAAACGAAAGACTCAGGCAACGAACTTGACTTGTGCGCGCTGACCCAACGAAATTTGACAAAAAGTGAAGAAAAAAAGTTTGAGCAAAAAAACCATATTGAATTTCGCTTTAAGTCGCTGGGCGTGCAAAACTCCGTTCTTACGCTAAGCCGCACATTTGTCTGGCTTTGAAATCAGCTTAAAATCAACGCCTACGTGGGTGTCCATCCACCGCCTCAGAGATGCCGACAACATAAATAACCATCTGCTTGCGGACCGTGTCTGTGGCAAAATTCGGCATTCGATTTCATTCGTGGTATTTTCAATCGATGCCATGACATCACACTTGACTGGCAGATCATTAAATTGCATTAGACGTTGGAAATTCACAAGTAAAAGAAACTGCAGTGCGGTTTTGCCTTTATTTAAGCAATACAGTATGACTCAGTCAGAAAAGTTTTTTATTTATGGCGAAGTTTTAATGACTGTCAAGAACCATCAGCGGGTGGTCACCAAATAAAAATAATTTGGAAAATTTGATTTGTCATTACATGATTAATTCGAGGTGGGGAAACTAACAAATGTAAGTAAAAAATGTATTTGCGTTGAAGGTTACTTCACTTGAACTTGACGCACCTAGTTAAATATTTCGTTTTAGCTTATTTTTTATTGATTGACTCACCATTTTTTCAAAAAATTATTGAATATGGAAGCTTTGTTGGGTAAATAATTGTTTATGAGCCCGCTTAAATATAATAGCCCAACTTGATTATTACAATTATTTGTATGTTATTGATTTATATCATTAAGTTTTATTTTCCAGCAATTTACATATAGAAAAAACCACCGTCTGTGATTTTTATAATTCGAACCTAGAACAGAGTGTGAGGTCAGCAATCATCTCTAAAAAGACAGAATGATGAGACACTAGCGAAACCTGTTAAGCTGAAAAGAAGATAATCGCACAGAAGACGGAACAGAGCGATTCCACATATTAAATATAATTGTGCACTAATTTGGCTGCACCAATTTTGGAACTGTGGAAACGTGAAATCTTTCTAGGAACTTCGAGAAGCACATTTCGCAACCCACTAAGTGCTGTGTGCCACAAAGGCAACTATTTTCGCAGCTCTTATGCGGCGTCAGTTGATGGATTGTTTGGGCGTTCGGACAAGGTGTTGTTCATCATAGTCAGAGCTCGGCGAATCGTGCCACTGTTGACCTGATTGCATAACCGCCGGACCACTTCCTACACCTCCACGTAGCCATTAGTCAAATGCAAGCAAAGCACACACAAAGCCAAACAGAAGCAACACTTGGCTCTCATTTGCGCCTGTTGAATGCCTTTGTCTAATTGAATTAGCGCCGTTTGCAAATATTTTGCAACCATCGGTGGGGAGAGGAGACCCCCTATTTTTATGTGCATTTAATTATGGATTTGGCATTGAGGCTGGGCAGGCAGGAATGGAATTAAGGAACCCTCTTTTATGACTTTGGCACTGTGTTTTATTAGCGCAGACAATGTAACTAATTTCCAGGGATTCTTTTTTCACCTTCCTTCTTTACGACCAAGTCCAAGTGGCCAAGGACCAGGATCAACTGGTGGTGCTGATGAGCGGTGGTGCGAGGTGGTGCGTTGACAAGCGACTGGCGGTGTGAAGTGCAAGTGGAAGTGGAAGTGGTGCTTCGTGGCAGTCAGTGGAGTGGAGTGCTGGTGCCTTGCCCTGGCCAAGATGTCAGTTTCAATTTGAATGCTCAACTTAATCCGCGCGTCAGGCCAACTCATCTCATCTCATCTTATGCCATCTCTGGGGTTCTGGTTCTGTTTCTGATTCCCATGGCCGGCAGTTGATGCCTCGGCTAGGCAATTTGCGCGGCGGCTCGTCTTCAAAAGCGGCCATGTCCAAGTCAAGTGCCAGCATATATTCAAAATTAATTTCAAGCAGAGCTAAAATTTTTTAATTATGGGTTCGCAGTTACACTGAGATCTCCTCTCTCTGCGGTTCACGGCATTGCTGGAGGCTGGTTCGATTCACGCAGGATCCATTTGGGGCGGCTTAATTGAATTCCAGGTAAGTCGTCGGCTTCTAGGCTCTCCAATATCCAAGTTTCAAGTCTGAGGTCCAGTGTGGTCCTTTCCGTTTTGGCCAACAAATTGATTTGTTTACAACGGACGACGGCGGATAACGTGTTTGTTTTTACAGTTAACATTGAAAGATGAAACTGTTGCATGTCGACTGCCAATTAAAGATGAGTCGTCGTCTCCCAAAGCCCCCTTCCTAGGTAGCCGCCGTTTAAGTAGCTTTAATGAAGGGTCTGCACTGGCTAAGCCGCCGCAAGGCCTTCGGCCAGGATTGCACTCTGGCCTAAACAAAGAAACAGACAAATTGATGATGGCCCTGGATCTGGATTACACTGGAACATATATCTCTTTTTTTTAATTATTTCTCAGAATTGTAATGTAAGTAGAACATATTTTAAAGGAGGATACGATATGCAAAATATTATTATAATAATAACAATTCATTTGAAGACTGGATGTAAAAAATATGTCTGTTTTATTTTAAAATATTTTAACAAGAATTAACGGGGAGTTATTTTATCATGTAAAAAAAGTAATTAACTAAGATATGATTTAGTTTAATTTCCGCTTCTTTTCTATCATTTAAAAAAATATCGTTAAAATTTTAATATTAAATTTATTTATTTAAGTGTATTTCTAATTGCCTTTTACACAAAACTGGATCAAAGTAACCAAAATTCGATTTTTTATATCTTCATAAAAAACTATTCTAGCCTAGAGCTTGTTTTTACTTATTATTTGTGGTACTTTTTTCGAAGAAAGACTATAAGATCGCTACAATAGAGCTCGATCGGTCCAACTGTCAGGTGAATTGCGACTCCTCTAACGGTAGCTCGGCGAAATGATTGATCGGACACCCACCAGAGACAGCCAATTAAGCCATTGACACACTTTCATCTCCTGCTGCCAGATCAATCCGAGTGCAGCCAAGCAATTACCAATCGCTGGCGACGTCTTCGGGCTCTAACCGATCGTTCACACATAACTGCAAATTCATGACCGAATATTAAATGGAAGAACTCATAGATTTGCTGCTCCAGCGGGAAGTCTTATGGAAACCAGTTGCCATGGCTGCTCATCGGTCATTTGACTGCCTAAGTGTCGTCTCAGTTTTGGCCGATTGCCAAGGAGGCAAGTGAATTCTCTGCCAGAACGGAGAGCACAACGATCCGAAAGCCATTAAAAATTGTGTATGCACACACACACACTTGATTCGAGTGGAGGAGCAGCTAGGTAGGAACCGCACCCATCCCGGCAGAGCTCTGTTCCCCAGATGCTGATTAGGCAGACGACTCCCAGTCGCCAGAGATGACAGCTCTGAGCTCCGATCTCATCCCCTTCGTAAGAAGTCCTTGGCCCACGTGTGCTCTGGACTGGCATTTGAATGTTAAGTGATTGGTTAATTTGCGGCTGATGGCTCAGCTTTGAAAGGCTTAAACCATTAAATGGTTCTACAAAAAGGGCCAAGATGTGTAGGGCCTTTAAGTACTTTGGTATGACTGTGATTCGATAAGGGATCAATCGAGGGCTTAAAGTTGCTCGCTTAATTAAGCCGATTGCGAAAAAAAGTCAACTTAGAACAAAGCAGTGAGAAGCATAATGATCTGCATTATTAAAAAAGAAGAATATTTTAGGGAGTTAATACAAATTTCACAAAAGCTAAATTCTTGGTTAATAAATAGTAGATACAATTTTAAGTGCGATAGAAATTGGTTGTAAAGGCACCTAAATATTTCTGATTAATTTAAAAATATTACCCATTTTAGTCCTTCTATCAATAAAATGCTTTAAACATTTAATATATCTGTTAATTAATTTAAAATAAAATAAATTCATTATTTACTAAACTTTGGTGGGGAAATTTAAGAGAAGGCGGCTTAGAATCAATAACCTAAGTCTGAAAAAACATAAAATGTAAATTTGTCAAAGAAAAAACTATTTTCTTTTTAAAAAAATATGCTCACAAAAAAAAGGCGTCCTAGAAGTTATAGTTAAAAACAAGAAAGGAAGCTAGCTTCGGCAAGCCGAAGCTTATATACCCTTGCAGATCATTCTATTAATTTACAAATCGCAAAAATGTTAAATTTCTTATTATTTCACATTAATTTTTCGATCGTTTCTATCACAGCTATATGATATAGTAGTCCGATCCTTTAAAAATTAAAATCGAAATTCGGAAATATTTCAAAATAGTCATATCCCAGAGTGGAAGGGAATGTAATAAAAACCAACAAAGATATAATTTTTTCCCATTAATTTCCATTTAATTTTTCGACCGTACCTATGGCAGCTATATGATATAGTGATCCGATTTAAAAAAAAAAAAACCGAAATTCAGAAATATATAAAAAAAAATATTCCCAAGAGTAGAAGGTAAAATTTCAAAAAACACCGGAGCTAGAATTTTTTTACGTTTTTTTTTTTTGATCCTTCCTATGGGAGCTATAAAATATAGTTGTCCGATCCGGTTGGTTCCGACATATATACTACCTGCAAAAGAAATACGACTTTTACGAAAGTTTCATCCCGATAGCTTTAAAACTGAGAGACTAGTTTGCGTAGAAACGGACGGACAGACGGACGGACAGACGGACATGGCTAGATCGACTCGTCTTGTGATGCTGATCAAGAATATATATACTTTATGGGGTCGGAAATGTCTCCTTCACTGCGTTGCAAACTTCTGACTGAAATCATAATACCCTCTGCAAGGGTATAAAAATACTTGGCTTCCACATAGCTCACAGTTTGACAGTCAGCGCATTCCCAACTGTCGTGGAGGCAATTCTATTACCATAAATGCCCGGCCCTTGGGACATGCAAACATTCGGCCGAGCCTAGGCAAATACCATTCGGTGACAAATTAGCAACTCCACTTGGCCGGCTGTCAGCACTCGAGTTCCTAATGAGCCACCAAAGCCACCGAAGGGCTCTCGAAGCGGCAGCCATTTGTAAATGCTAATTAGAAAAGCAAGTTGCCACTGCAACTGCAACTTCAACTTGGAGTTGCAGCTACCAGTGCCAGTCATAAATTGCGTATGCCAGCCTTTCTTTTTCTGTTGCCCCTTTTGGAGGCGCAGCAGATGCAGACTCCGGCTAGCAAATCACATAGGCAAATGAACTGTCAACTGGAATGTGTGTGCCCCTGCTCGCTGAAGTTGGCCAAGACTGAAAGCCAAGTCGGTGGAGCAGCTCAAGCATGATCTACGGCCGGGGCGTGAGTGTGTGTGAGCCAAATAACACACGCAAATAATAAATCAGCTAAGGCTTCTGGCCAGGTTTGCAGGCAGAATTGCGAGGTGGTTAGAAAATATTTTCCCCTTTACTATTTCTTTTTTCCATTTGCTGCTAAAAGGCGCGAATCGCTTAAGCGCCTGTCTTACCTCATCTGCCACGCCCACACATTTTTTAGGCTCGCACGCTTGGTAGCACTGGGTGCTAAAAACTCATTTCTAATGAGCCCAGTTTTGTTTGAACTGGCCATGTCGAGGGGCGATGGTGTCAATGGACATTGATGCGGGTTGAGTGTGCTTCGCTTTGTATTAAACCATGACACCCTCTCACTCCCCCTTCGATAAGAATGCCCATCCTGTTCTTCCAATTTAGCGCAAATTGCAAAAATATGCCGAAGAAACAAAGGCAGAAAACTCATCCGCAAAACAATCATAACACTGACCTCAATTTCCTGCCAGCCGCAATCACATTTCCTAGCCAGTTCTCTTGGCTCTGTAATTCTAATCAGATGCACAGAACGAGCAGCACCGCAATTATGATGGACGTTCTATGCGAAGGTACAGTGGTTCGATAGGAGGGCAATAAATTGAAGAAGCTGTGCTTAAAAGTTTGGAAATATTACAGGAATTATGTTTAAAATTAATTGTTAATTAAATTTATAAAAGATTTAAAGAATAGAAAATGTTGTTCGGAACTTACAAATAAAATAATGAACGTAAGACATTTTTACTTTCAAGTATTTATTCAAGATTTTTTTTCCTTAGCTTTTACTTATATATTTAAGCTTATTAAACGTAAAGGATCTCTTATTAAGACTAAATTAAGAAATTAATAAAGTAACCAAAATATTGAATTCATAATTTTAAACTCCTCAACCACTGTAACTTCGGTCGGGGCAATTGTAAAACATGAAAAATCAATAAAACTACGAAGAAATTTCTTTTGGCTGGAGGTAGCGGTGTGTACGTGGAATGGCATTTCTATTTTGGCTGATGATTTGCTTTTGATGATGCGCACGAACAGGAATGGTCCGTCGAAGAGTACAAGCAACAAAAAGCTGGAAAAAATAGAACTGGGAACGTTGAGGCAACCCGAGACGTTGAAAGCTGAAAAGTAGCACAGCAATTGGCACAGAAATGAAAATAATTTGCATTTAATGGCAATCGCCGCGTGGGCCGCATATGCCCATTGTATGGTATTGTATGGAGGAAGGTCCGAAGGAGGAGGGTTCCATCATCCTCAATCCCTTGCATTATGCACTAATGTCGGTCCAAGTTCAAATCATTAGGTATGCTATGGTGTGGTGTGTCTTTCGACTGACCATCGAGGTCCAATAGCCCAATGGTCGGCTGGTCCTGGGCAATTTGCAGAGTGCGCTGTCACGATTAATAACGCTGTCATAATAACACTTTTCTGTGATTGATTTAAGACAATTACAGAAAAGAGGAACACAGCGCTCACGTTTGATGATGAGGAATGGAGCTGGAATAGAGTGTTCGCCAAGGGTTCCGAGTTCTGAGCTCTGAGTGATTGGCGCTGGCCGCAGCGCTTAAGAAAGAGATTATCAAGTTGCCAAATGGGCACGTCCGTCGAGGGAATGGGAATGGGACTTGCACTTGGACTTGGGAATGGGTTGAGGTAGGGATAGAAGGTATGGGCCAGCAGATCGAAGGCGACTGCCTGCGAAAAGTGTTGAGCCGCGCAGACATGCTAAATTAAGCTGAAGAAGATGGCTATCAACACCACCAACACCGCCAACGAGCGAGTTGGTTGGTTAGTCTGCCTGGCCTGGCAAAATCGCTTGATGTTGATGGTTTACAACAAGTAATTGGCAGCATCCACATGTTGGCCACAACAACCACAGCCCAACTTCGTTTTGTGCCCATCCAAGCGTCGCTTGTGTCAAAAGGTTTAATTTTTTACCCTTTTTGATTCTTTTTGTTACCGGGTTATACCCCTCCCGCATGTAATAACATTTCAAGCTGTGCTCTCTGGTCTTCAACTTGAACCTCTTACACGGCTGACTGCCCTCTGTTCACAGACCTCAAAAAGCAGCAAAAAAGGGCAGCCCAGTTTTCAGATCCCACATCCACAGGCCAGGGCGTCAATGTCAGCGCTTCGATTTCGTTGGCAACTCTCTCGCCTTTATTGTTATTGCCGCTTCTGCCTTTTGGCCGGGTCAAGTTCAAGGCTTCCCATTTTGCGAATTTTATGCGTTTTTTGCCGCTTTGGAAATACAAAAGTCCAACTCGGCACACGACTATCCACTTGGCAGCCCCGAGGATCTCATTTTGCCTTCGAGGCGTTGGTTTGTTGTGAAATCTAAGTTATGTTTGCTTTGGCAGCTAAATAGTTATGGCTAAAATGGATGTAGGATTCAAGAAATTAATTTTATGAAATTATATTAAAACAAGAGAGAACGCTATAGTCGGGTGCCCCGACTATCAGATACCCGTTACTCAGCTAAAGGGAGTGCGAAGGAGATGGAGAAAAACTTTGATCCGCCGTAACTTTTTAACGAATGGTCCGATTTAAAAAATTTCTTCTACATTTCGATAGGTATTGATAAACACAACAAAACTGCATTTTTACTTTTCCAAAATAATGAAATTTTTAAAATCGTATATAAGCGATTGTGGGCGTTAGAGGGGGCGTGGCACCCTTTTGAAACAAACTTGCGCTGCGTAGAAACTCCTAGAATCTTCATGCAAAATGTCAATCTTCTAGCTTTTATAGTTTCCGAGATCTCAGCGTTCATACAGACAGACAGACGGACAGACAGACGGACAGACGGACAGACGGACATGGCTAGATCGACTCGGCTAGTGATCCTGATCAAGAATATATATACTTTATGGGGTCGGAAACGCTTCCTTCTACCTGTTACATACTTTTGCACGAATCTAATATACCCTTTTACTCTACGAGTAACGGGTATAATTAAATAAAATTTACAATAAGTATCTGTCTTAAAAAATTAATTTCTTATAAACTTTTTAACATTTCTTTAAGATTCTATTAATTTAGAAATGACTATAAACAAGTAATTTGATCATTTATATTGCACTACTTTTGCATACTTCTTTTTCTAAGCAATTCCTTTGAATAGAAGTCAGCTAACCATTAATCTTGGCCAGTTTATTCAGCAAATCAACCAGAAATCCACTGGCGGTCTCCGATCGATGGGTAACCGCTTTGTAAAGAAATTAAGGATGGGTTCCGTTCGGAGGGGAAAACTGCGGAATAGTTCTGTTTTTATGGTATGCACTGGGTATAAATTCGTAATATTTGCTAAATGCCGCAAAGTGCCTCTTTAACTCATTCCCGCTTTTACCCCCACACCGCCGCCGCCACCACCGATTGCCTTTTTGCGGCTTAGCTCCTTAACTCTCCCCTTTCATGATGGACAATAATAATTCTTGGCAAGAGCCATTTTCGTTTACAAATTGCCGCATAAATCGCATATTCGATGAGAGTTCCTGGGCTGCTGGCCGCTTCAAAAAAATGCATAAAATGCAAAAAGGAGAGAAAAAGGAGAAAAAAGCAATGTTTGCAGCATGCAATTTCTACCGGCTTGGCGCGCTCAAACTACCAAACTCCCAAACAGGCAACCGGCCAAAACCGTTAACTGAAAACTGAAAAAGAGCAGGGAAAATAAAGCAAGTCGAGTGCATATAATTCGTTATGCTTTATTACGAAATTGGATATCCATAGAGTGGGTCGTCGACTTCCCCCGAGTTGGGCATGAAATTACAGCCGAATGCCGATTCTGGATCTTTTCTGCAGTCGCGGTAGCCGCCAAATGACATACTTCTAATTTATGGCCACGGCTGATCTCCATCTTCATCTCCATCTCTCCTGGATCTCCTCGATCACGCAGCTGCGAATCTCCCCCGAAAAAAATACAAATTCAACAGAGCAGCTCATCGCCCACGGAAATGGCTGGCAACTACGAAAAAATTACAGCAGAACCGCTAGATTCCTCCGCAGCCACATAATTAGTGCAATGTGTGGACAAGCCACCGCTCGCAGCACATCCCGCCACAGAAACTGGAGTCAAAGTCAAGTGCACTTCGCTGCACTAAGAAAAAAATGCAATATTCAATGAGGCTACCAGAAAAATTTTGTGAAACTAAATTAAAATAATTGAACACAAACATGTATGAATCTTTTGGCATGATAAAGATTTATAGAAAGATTTTTTACAAGATTCTAAATGTGTATAGTAAATGATTGCCTTGCTTAAATATTTTTAAGAAACAAGAGCCAATTTTTTAGTTCCAATAATGCATAAGAATATTTTCTTTTTCGTTAGTTATTAAGGATTAATTCTTGTTTTTATATAATATTTTTCCACTGTATTATCCCCATTGCGAGTGCATTTCTGGGCGATCGTGATACGGATACGTGGCGGCTGCCAGTCGTCAATGATCTTATCTGGCTACACACGGTGCCTCCTTCTCCTCCTCCGAATCTCTATGCCCGGCATCCCGGTGAATAAACAACTGCTGCTGCTATCACAGTCCGCCGGCGGCTTCTTCGTTGCCCGATATCCTGAGGATACGATGGGTATAATGAACTTTGGATGGACTTGAAGCCTGGGACTAGTGTGAAGAATTCGAAAATTGCTCTGATGTGTATGATTCCGCAAAAGAATCTAATGGCGATTTTCCCGAAGGCTTAGCTTTTTAATGGGTTTCTTTCTTTTTCTTTTAGGTATCAGCGTTCCACATTTAATAAATTGATAAGTGCAGCTGCATAATACATTGATTGAGATTCTGCCTTTTAACTGGATTTTACTGTGGGTATACTTTTTTTTGGATTTTGTTTCAGAAAATTTTGAAATGCTGTTTTGTATAGCAAAAAATAATATTGAAAATCATCATAAAATCTTCAAAAATTAATATTATACTATACTATATTATATTATAATATTATGCTATACTATACTGTATAGCAAAGAATAATATTGAAAATCATCATAAAATCTTCAAAAAATAATATTATACTATAACTTGCATGGGTACCATCACATTCGATTCCCCAACCGAAAGCCCTCGTTTTCGAGACCTCGATGATGCCATAGATATATTGTCGCTTCAGGTACAGTTAGCCGTTACATATATATTAGCCAGCTGCTGCCGACATGGCCAAAAAGCGAGCCTGTCCAATGTCAGGGTAAGTGGTTTATGGGCGAGTGGGTGGCCAGCTGTTCTCCGCTTTTTTCATTAACACTAACTGCAAATTAGCCGCTCAAGTTGGACCAGTTGCGAAGATAACTCAATTGAAATGAAAATCACAGTTGGCCAGGCCGGCGGACTGTTACCGTTACAAAAAATCCCATTTATGGCCGGCTGGCTACAAATTGTTGAATGTTGTTTACCATGCCCAAGTCGGATGAAGCTCGCATTAGAACGGCGATCGATTCGTTTCGAAACGATTCAATTCGATCGCCTAATCAGATCAAGCGGCTCGATTTGGTCACAAACACTTAGGCGCCAATTGAGCATCTTTGGCATTTCGTCTAATTAGATAGAAATGCCGCGAGACCCGATGAAATTCTCGGATCGAATGCCACGCCTTATAGACGGACACGCAACCAAGTGACCATCGCCATGCCGGTGGCTCCGTCACACGCACATGTTGGCCAGATTTATGGGCTACCCAGCGGATCCCCGAATCGCTCAGCGGGATCATCATCATCGCCGATTGACTCCGAATTGCATTCGATTCTGGATCGCTCTTCCTGTCGAAATGAAAGCAGCAGCAGCAGGCGAGCAATCGATGTGGATTTATGTGGCCTGCGCCCTGTAAAGCATTGCAAATTTTGTAAATTCGGGGCATATGGGTTTGGTTTGGTTTGGTCAAAAAAAGAAGGGAGCATCGAGGAAATTGAAGTCTTGCCCTTGGGGCTATATCCGTTTTCGATTTGATATATGATCTCACGTTGAGACTCTCAACAGCATGTCGATTTAGTGCGCCAAATTTGAATTCGCATTATAATTGGACCGATAGATAGGTATTTCTGTTATAAGTAAAAGAAAGGAAAAGAATATTTATTTCTTTGTATTTTATTTAAGGAAATTAAAGCTAGTATATAATTATTTTGGCAAAAACTGACTCTAAATTATTTCTTTCCTAGAAATCTTTTTTTTTTAGGGAAATATTTAACTTAATGTAATACTTTTTTCATAAATTCTATTCTAAACCGAATTTATTTCTATAAATAAAGGGTAAATAAATGCTTACAGGAGATCTCCAGTGCCTTGCAAGCATACTTCTGTTGCATCATCTTACTTTTATTTTTTATTTTACATTTAAATTTAAATTATACGCTTGCCTTGAGAGAGAAGTGCACGGCGCTATGTTTAAATCATTTACTTTTGCTGCTTCAGCTGGACGAAGGGGTCAGGAAGGGGGCTGAAAAGGGGGCGGGGCAGTGGCCGGAGCTGCGGCTCAGAGTCCGACTTCATGCACGATTGGCAGTTGCAATTCAAAGATATTTCAAATTCTAAAGCCAAAGCCTTGGCCCGCTGGCGATTGCTCTGGAGTTGCAGTTGCATGCGATTTGCATTCGAAATGCCTGCCTCTGCCTATGCTGGCTGCTCGAATTTAATAAAAAATGTTTTATTAAGTCATAAAAATATTTTAATATTTTGCGCATCGTCTCGGGAAATATGTGCAATTTGCATAAATAAATGCGCATTGCAATTGTGTAATTTTGAGCGAGTATTGCAACCAGGAAGTGCCCCGTAGCTTTTTTCTTGCTCTCCGTTGAGTGGGTGGTGGTAGCTGAAGGGTTTTGGACCGTCTTGGCCAAGATTCTAGAATCCAGAGGCTGTACCAAAGACACAGAAGCACAGAACACATTGGGATCACGCACCATCAATTAACGTTTATCTGGCTGTCACAGCACACAGTCCTTGTCACAAAGGCGAATTCCTGCTGATGCAGACCCGCCTTTCAGTCGAGCGCAATTACACGAATTCCAGGGCATCAATGAGTAGCGACTATTGGCATTTAAACCGCCACATCACAGCGACAACATGGCGTGCCGATCTCACATAAATCCCACAATTCCACTATCCTACAATCCTACAGCCCATTGACCCGCAAATTTGTCAAGATATTGTGCAGAGATCTTCGCCCGGATTTTGAGTTAATATTCAATTACCATTTACGATTTACCCACCCCGGGGCAGGCATTAAGTGCAGGCTCATTAGCAAGCCTGAGAACCGTTTTTGCCTGGCTTTTCTTCTTTTTTTTTTTAGTTTTTTTTGTTCTACCCCCTTTGGCCAGTGGCCACTCAGAAAGATGTTATCGTTAAATTACCGCAATTTGCATGTAAATGTTGTTTATCAATTTAAACGCTAAATGCTTTAGAACTAATGACGGGTACTGCGGCCCCAGACCCAAAAGAACGAAGAAATTTTTTCACCCTCCAGCTTTGGACCGGCTGGTAACGGTTCAGGTTCAGGTTTGAGGTTCACCCATCGCCAGGTCCACGATACCATACCATATCCATACCAAGTCCATGTCCATGGCCAAAACACGATGTGAGTGCGAGAGTACTTGCGGCTCACATTGTAACAACAATATTAAGGTAATGACGTGTCATTAATTTTATTACAAAATGTGTATGTGAATGGTATGGTGGTGCCTTGGTGGTGCTTCAACGGTGGTTCGGTGGTGCAGGCGGTTCAGGTCCGTCATGAATACCCAATACCCCATTTAGCCCATTGGCGTTGTTTTATTGAAATCTTCGCCAGACTGCCGGTCTTCCGCGTTTGATGGCCAGGCGTGCCAGTGAAAGCCAACTGGAATCGATCAAAGTGTCCTCTCATTTGAAAAAGGGTACATGTACTACACTTAGAAAAAATCTCATTCGTTTTATGAATTTATTTCACTATAATAAGATTTTACAAAATAGTAGATGCTTTAAAAAATGCTGAAAAAATTATTGGTACCTAAGAAAATATGTGGACAATTCGTTATTCTTCTTTATGAAGCAGATCATTAAACGCAAGTATTATTTTCATATGATTAATCAAAGCGCAATCACATGATACCAAAGAGAATATTTAACATTGTGATGAAATATATAGGTATATATGAAGGAGCATTGGGTTTTTTTCTGGCTGATCCTTGGGAGCTGCAGACTGGGGAGGTATTTTCTATGAACTGTTGACTGCATAACTCACTTTCAGCGAGGCGGCGAGGAGGCGATCCCCAGCCGATTGGCCTCTTCCTTGCCGGCAGCCGCAGCCTGACACTGAAAAATGCAAACAGAAATAAAACAAAAGACTTAAGCAACAAACTGAGTGATTGCAATTGCTGCGGTATGTGTGTGCTGCCGGTCGCTATTTTTAGCCAGCTAAATAGTTGCCATTGGCATTGGCCCAAAGGATGCGAATCCGAGGAGTAGAGCACCTTGACTTCGCCCTTGCTCATCCGCATCCTCATCCTTACCCCCTCTGCCGTCTGCGAATCGTCTGCGGATGGCGTTGCCATGGCAGCATATTATTTTATAGCCGCGCGCATAAATCTTGCAAACGCAGATAAAAAGAACGCTTTATAGAAAAATAAAAATAAATAATACGATCTCGGGCAAGGCAACCGGATCGGGATCGTTGCCGAGCAACGGCAGCCCTCGCATTGATGGAAACAATTTATGGCAAAATTAATGATAGATTATGGTGCTGCCAATTAAAAACCAACAAACAAGCGCCCAGTTTATGGACGTGGCCCCAACATCCACTGGCGATGTGCTGGAGTCCCAACGATTGAGCCTGAGTTGCGATAGAAATGGAAATGGAGATGAAGGCGGCCATGAAGATGGCGCAAGTCAGCCGCCGAAGAGTAGGTGTTTAGACGGATTGTGGTCATTGGCATTGATTTGCTTGGCCGCTTGACGAGTGACAAATTACCCGGCTGGATGGGGTGACATCATACCGAATATGGCCCATGATTCCAGGCAATTAAAATACAATAAAGGGAAAGATGCGCGTTACCGCTTTGATTAATAACCTATACCAAGTCGGCTATTAAAATCAGTCAAGCGCAATTAGAACAAAGCGAAGACAACGCGCCAAAAGAAGCAAACTGCTCAGTCAAATCTGCGTATTTCCTTTAAGGGGAAGTCGAAGCACTCGAATCTTGAGCGGAATTCTGCACGCCTGCTTCTTTTGGCCAACAATGAGATCACTGGCCTAATCGGCGGCACAGTTTGGCAGTCACTGGGACCGCATTCAAATGCCACTCACAGATCTTCTTTCGGATGGAACTGGAATTTGTTCGAACAGAAGCTGAATTTATCATGCCAAATCTGGCTTAGATTTCATCTAGATCTAACCATCTTCCAGAGACTATCATCAATTAGCTGGAAACAAACTGGAATGGATGTTTAAAATGATTTCTTTAAAATAAATGTATAACATTAAATTTTTACAAATATTTATTTATATAATTAATAATTTTAAACAAAAATGTATAAAATTAAAAGAGGTTATGCATTTAAAAATAAGAAAAAATTCCTTTTGTAATCTCCAAAAATCTAAAGCTTTCATTTAAAAGGTTATATAATAGAACCAATCAAATTCAAGTTATCAACACCCAATTGCTTTAGGGTTTTTTTTCTGGCTACTATTATGCAACGACCCTTCAACTGAGAGCGCGGTGAAATACATTTTTTAGAACTTGAAAAGTGATTGAAAGTTAATTAAGTTGCCCTGTTGTTGGCGTGAGTTCAAGGAACTGGCACACGCTTACCACCGGAGCTAGGCCAAAATTAGAAATCCAAAAGCGATGGCCAGAGGGGCTCCATCCAAGTAAGAGTCGCCATCAACACCAACGGCGGAGATTCAGACCGGGGACTTCGGAGGGGGCGCACGCAAAATTAATGAAATCACATCGAAAAAGTCATAATTCTTATTGGAGCCACAGCTACAGACCGCAGGGAATCATTACAGTCGTGTGTAGCGCTCTTGTCAAACACAGGGCGAAGCTGGAACAAAATGACAGGAGTGCGGGGTAGCAAGTGCTCGATCAGCACGCGATTTGTAAGAACAAGATAGCAACGACATGTACATTGAATTCAAGAATCAAGAATCGAACAACAGACCAACAGGGAGCGGTGCAGAGAACAGGCCACAGTTATGAATCATTATTCATAAGCCAAGTTTCAAATCGAAAAAAAAGCGAAGAATGATCCGCATTCGAATATGGTATACCCTTCCTTAAGTTTTTAATAAATAAAATATGTAAGACGTTCACCTTAAATTATACATAATGCTCAAACTTAAAATATTTTATAAGTATTTTTATAAATATTTCTTAAAGAAAATTAAATAAGGTGATAAAGTTAATAACAAACAGCTAAAAAAATGTGTCCCTATTAAAAGCCTAAAAATAAAATCTTAAAAAAATATTTATTTATTTTACAATAATTTTTATAAATTTATTAGGTGTTTTAAATCAACAAGCCTTTTAGAAATATTTTCATTAGGTTCGAAAAAGGGTATAGTCATAAGAAAAATACGTTTGGAACCACAAGCCATCAATGGAGGCACTTTGAATTGGTCTCTTGATTATCGATTGGAATTGGGGGATTTGTTTGGCCAAATCGAAGCGGACAATAATGTTGTTTGTTTCTCTATGGCCCTCTTAGCACTCCAGTTAGATTTGATTTGTGCTCTTGGCAGCGCCCCGAGCGCCAATGAAATACATTTAAGTAGAAACTGTGCCACTTCTGGTCCGCTCGCCAACCCGTGTTACGCGTCGGAGTTCCAGACGTGGATCGGTCCCCGGTCTCCGATCCCGGTCCCAGCTCATTAAATCATCGTTAAAGTGTCCGCTACCGACTTGCGGTCTCAATATTCCACTCACATACGACCGTTTAGCGAGTTTGCTCAGCGGCTCTTTCGACATGAGCTTTAGCTTTTGCTTTTGCTATGCTTTTGCCAGTGATCTCAGTCTTACTTTACATGGATACTTGGACATGGGCGTGGATTGGACTTGACTGGACAATCAGATCGTGTAGCACAGATCCGTCAATCAACGGATCAGCCAGTCGGCTCTATATATATAGAAGGCCTCTTTGATTGCATAACGCCGACTTTCGGCACGTGATCGTCGGATAGCCAAAAATTTCCTTTTGGATTGAGCACAATGAACTTTAAGCCGGAGGTTGAAAAAGTTTCAAGTAATTGCACAATCTTTGGGAATTATTTATTTTTACATTTATTACAAATTTCAGATCATTTTATGGCTGTATTTTTATTATTCTTTAAATTACCCAGAAGAAAATCGATTTTAAACGCTTAAGTTCTTTAGAGATTTATGTGCAATTGGTCTGTCACATCAAACTGTCTATAAGTTTAGTGCAATGCAACAATTTGTTAGAAATTTTAAAAGTGTTTTTTGACGTATTTGTTTGTGTCAATGCTGTCTAGTCACAGTTGACAACTCTTTTAAGCTAATAAGGAAATTTGTGAATATTTGACGACATTAGAGGATACATACTAAGAATATGAGATCAGCTAGTATTATGTTGCCATACCCCCTAAGATGCTGATGCTGTCGGCAAGATTAGTGGAGGGGTAAATGCATACATTGTAGGCAATAATTAGATATCTGGCCATATACATATATCTCCATGCCGCCATCATATATTGCAATAATTGCCCGGCGTTGTGTGGCTTTTGTTGGCGGCAATCAATTTTATGTGAGCGCCATTTCATAAAGCAAAACTCGATGCTAATGAAGCTGCCCATCCACAGGCAACCGGCTAGCCTTCTGTCCAATGAGGGGGTCTTGGGCCTCCAGCCAACTCCGAGTGCTATCTATATAGTATCTATATAGCATGTGTATTTACAAATGCTTATGCTAAACTCGCATCAACAGGCGACAGATGGCAAACGCTTAATAAGTGTCTAATTAAAAATGCCATCAGCAGTAAGTATAATGCTAACATGGCTAAATGAAAATAAAATGCCTTTTTAAAGCTCAGTAAATGCGATTTATTTTGCATAAGTCTTAAGTATGGAGGATACCTTTTTGACATGTGTTTGACAAATGGAATGAAAAGACCTCCAAAGTTGCCAAATTTGGAGAATATTAAGCAAGCTAGAATGAACATGAATATTTCATACCTTCTAGGTATTGATTTATGTAAAATGGTTACTTTAAAAAAGTAAATAAAAAATGGGATTTCTAAATTGCCAATTCATAAATGGGTTCCCCCATTATTATACCCCCTAAATTTCAAGTGACACCGGTATCAATGACAAATTTTTGTTGCTGGCTATTATTTGCATTTGCTAATTTGCCAAAAACAATATTTTGTTTGCAAAATATTTTCAAGGTCGCTGGGCCAACAGTGCATGAAATTTGCGCTTGACCATGTCTCTCTGTACAATTTATATAATTATTTGCACTTTTTATTATGCTCGCTGATTTTTCGTCGTTGTTTCTGCTGTCATCGCTGCAGCCATAAAAATGTAGTAAATACTTTTATTGGAAATAAATCTCCCCCTGCGAACATGTCATGGTTTTTTTCCAGAAATTTCTTGGCGCTTGTCTCACTGCATATTTCCTGTCATAACGAAAATATTTCTCTAAACGCACTGAGGTGCATCAGAAAGCGCCGTTGTCCCACCGAAAGGCGATGAGATGTTACGGCCAAGTGGCGAGAAAAGTGTCGGGCCTGAGACAATGGAGAACTGTAGATCTCGGAGAATAATGCCCGACAAATGAAAGCAAGAACAACAGTAAGCGGCAAAGGCAGCGATAATTTAGCGTAGATAATTTTTACCTTTTTGCCCAGCCAAGTGCAGTTAAAATCTGCAATTAGAGAGTAAGTTGGGCACTTATAGATACCTCTTAATGCGTTAAAATGGTAGATTATCTCGAAAAATTTCAATGTTAGTCTTCATTATTAATTTATATAATTTCTTGAAAGGTTTAAAATAAATATTTTTATATTTTTAATAAATTAGTCTATATTCCCTTTCTAATCTCTAGTCACAGGGTATTGCCATTGCACGCGACAATTGAGAAATTAACATTGCATGTTGGGTTGGGTGGAAGTTTTTAACTGAATTGCTCAAAAAGCGAAAACATTTTCAGGGCATTTAGGTCCAAGTGTAACTGGAGCAGTTGAGTTAGCAAACTGTGACCATTAAATGTGTGTTTTGCCAAGTTTTAAATGACAATGGGGTTTTTAATTTGCCAAAAAGTAAAAAAAATGTTAGAGCTAACTTAGTGTTAAGTTAGAGTTATCAAATAATATTATTAATTTTTCGGAATATTTCAAACTTAATTTCTAAAATCTAGATGCACCTCGACCCAAGTGTTGGCCATAAATTTTCGAGACGGATTGGGCGAATTGAGAATTTCCGCTGATTTGCATCCGACATTTGTAAACGAATGTTGCACAAATCGGCTGAGTTGTAAAGGTTTTCTCTGTCACAGCTCATTGAATGCCTGGCGGGAAAAAGCCGCAACAAATCAATTTGACATCTGCCCCACATATTGATACCTTGGGCACTGAAACGAATGCATTTGGGAAAATGGTTAAGCCTTTGAAAATGCGCAAAGATGGCCTTTCATCATCATCATCATCTCCAGCCAGTGATTCTGCCTGCGCAATAACACTTAATCGTAATTACCTGTTAATTGCAATTTAATATGCCGATCTGATGCTGGGGACGCGTGTCATTTATTGCAATCCACCGCCCCCTTCCTCCTCCTCATCAACCTCCTCCCCCTCGTCAAGGTCGTTCGTCCGCCGGGTGCGTGCCGCCGATGATGAGCTCATATTGCCCATATGGCCTGGTCCCAAATGCACCTGCTGCTGTCTGTTGGCCAGTTACCAGCTATCAGCTACCAGTTGGAAGCCAGCTAGTTTGCATTTAAATTGTCCGAAACGTACTGTGGAATCGAGGCAGGTATTATAAATTGGTATTACAAATCATCTTTTCAGTGAATAAAAAATGATTCATGTTTCTACTTTTCCAGTTTGTTAAAATATTGTAAGAAATATATACTTCCATTATGTTTCCTTGAATTTATTTACAATTTTACAAATAAAAATAAAACGAAAAAATTATTTTAAAAATGTTATCCTAAGTCCTGACATACAATTAGTTTAGTTATGATACAATACCATAGCATCAATGATAACTTAACAATAATATTTCTAATATAATAATATAATATTATTTCTAACTAGCAAATACATCCTTATAAATACTCTGAATATTCTGTAATTTTTCCATACTTTTATCAAGTTAATTTTATCACCACAGTGCAGTGGATAGGACAGACTGTTAGCAGTTGGCCAGTCATTAATAATATTTGCTGCTATTAATAGCAAGAGGTGTTTGAAAGTTTTGCACACTTCACAATCGGCATGGGGCATTGGGTATGGGGGATGGGGTACGTTCCATTGCAGCATGATGCAGCAGACCCAGTCCCGCCCCCTGCCACGCCCCGTTCCGTTCCGCACACATGGAAATGGAGGGGCGGGCTAAAGCGCTTGACACAAGCCAAACTGACGGTTTCTATTTTTTTTTTTATCACTTTTCAGTGGCTTTACCTATTTTATTTAATTGAGTACTCTAGCCACAAAAACCAAAACGAAGAGCACGTCACGTTTGCTGGCAGCGAAACGTATGATGTGCATGATGACGCCATTGTCATAATCATCTAGGGGTTCTAATCGCAAATCAAAACAATAAACGCAAATCAAACAATGAATTATGTATTGTAATGCCATTTAAATACCTCAGCCAGGCGCCAAATATCAATATACCTTCTAAAGCACATGTCTAAGGTTAGCTCTACCGATCGGTCAAAGCTCGATCAGCATTTGCATTAATTAAATGGCCTCACGTTTATTAAGATGTATCTATGATATGGCTTAAATCAATTGCATTGGGCATTCTCTTAAAGGTAAATTATGTTTTTGTTTTGGCTATGTTCTGAAAAAGGAAATATGGTATTAAAATGGTCTTTGTTTTGGGATTTATTTAATAATCTTTTAGATAAATCAAGATCAAGCATCTTGATTGTAAAATAAATCAAACAGCTTTACCGCTCAGAAAATCTATATTATTAACGTTTATTAGCTGTTCATTACTTGAAAACGTACTGAACAAGATTACAAAAAAATGGTTTACCATTAGAAAACTTTAGTTATGGATACAAGGTAACCTCACACATTCAGATCCCTGTGAGCTGCAGCAACAACAATTCAATCAACTATCTAGCTAAATTTCTGCCCATCAAATCCTTTCAATTATCCAGACTTTCTGCCCATCTAGCGATTAAGTGGAACAGCCCGTAGGGCATATCAACGTCTGGCATTATTCTAGGGGCCAGCTACGTCGTGCCCACATGCTTTTGATGTTGCAATTTAATGCTATTAAGAGGATAAATTGTTATTTACAAAGATGCAGCCTCGCCAGATGGCAGATGGCAGCCACTTTCAAGAAAGCCAGAGAGAGTCATTGATCGCAGCAACACCTCCTTTTGGCCCGGCCACTTAACACTTTGACCAGCTGACAGTCAAAGTCGTTAGCTTTGACATGTTCATAACAATTGCCCAAAAAAAAAAAAGAAAACACCGACCAATTACGGTGGCCGTTGGCATTGTAATTTAAGCAGCACAGGTTGCCACCACCCGATGAACATCTTCCTTCGAAATGATTTCCCCTTAACCTTAAGGCCAACTATAGAAATAGAAGAGACCAACCGACCAAAGAAACCCGTTTAGCATATTGGCAAATGTTTAGTATTTACGAAAACCGACAACTTCCTTGACCGCCCACTTCAGTCAGCCAGCTAGCCACATTCATCTGGCTTCCCAGCTTCCTAGGAAAGAAGAAAAAAGACGAATCAGGGAAGGGACCACAACAAAGACCGAGATGATGATGATGGCTCAGCGACCTCTGGATTCGTGTTGGACTATCGGACCAGCGAAATGTTCAACTTTGTGCAGCTGTGGCCGCGGATCTCCTAAGTGGAGTAATGAACTCTCGGCTGTTGTTTCTGGCCATTACGTCAAATGCGCTGCATGCATGCAACTCTTGTTTTGACCAACCCGATTCCCGGATCCCCCAGCTCCACTGCTCTTGTGATTTTCAACAAATTTACAAATGCAATGGGCCAGCTGAGGGGGCATCAACGGGTTGCCCGGCCTCTGATTGCAAGTTTAAGGTTAAGGTTTCGATTTTGTTTTTTGTTTTGGCCAAGCAGTCGCAAAACAAGGAAGTAAACTAGTCGCCCACCGTTCGAAACACCCATTGGATAAAAGGCAATCGAGGGTGGATTAGTTTGGGCAGTGAGTCAAATAAATAAAAATTCTTTACTCCGACGAATCGACGAATAGTTTAAACTAAAATAAATTTGCCAAAAATATTTTAAAGACACACCCATTGGATAAAAGGCAATCGAGGGTGGATTAGTTTGGGCAGTGAGTCAAATAAATAAAAATTCTTTACTCCGACTATACGTCGTCTAACTAAAATAAATTTGCCAAAAATATTTTAAAGACTGAGAAATAATTTTAATTTTTAAACCATTTAAAGCTCCTTGAATTTAAGAAATATAATTATAAAATGTAAGCGGTAACTGGTCAGTAGATAACCTCACTTTTAGTCTCTACCATTTACCAATTTAAAAGGCCAAAAAGCTGGTCGTCTTCTTGGCCATCCCCGCCTAAATGGTAATCATAGTGATTCGTTATTGAAATTTACCACCGACTGAGTCGGCAAGTGGAGGCAGCTTCAGCTTTGGTTTACTGTTAAGATTTAACCCAATGCGTTGGCCGGCGAGCTCGAGTTCGTGTCTTAAGTCTTTTGATTTCGAAGGCCTTGAGGCTCGCCCGCGCACATCTTTTGCATATTTCCCGATAGAATTTTCCCATGCAATTTGCCACTAATTGCTGCACGCAGACACCGTAATGCAAGTGGCAGCTTTTCAGCCCCGAATCTGAATCTGCTTTCTTTCTTGCGCCCAACACGAACCGAGTGACCATATTACGTGCCCGGCCCAAGACCTCAGCTGCGTCGCGTCCCAATTCTGGTTCGTTTGCCTGCATCGAATCGCTTGGGAAAGCCTGCTGGGCCTTTGCATAATCTTATTTAATGTTGTTGGTAGTCAATGGCTTTCTGCAGAAATTTAAGAGCATTACGTATTATGTAATTTCGATTTAAGTAATATTTTTATTTTCAAAGAAAATCCGTATATTATTTTTTTTTTACCCAGACTAGATTTTTAGGAATTTCAAGTGACCTCTTACCAGTTTTAAAGTACCTATGTTTTTAATTTTTTATAATAATATCAATATCATATTTTATAATGCTAGCAAAATGTGATCAAAAAGTATGATTTAAAATAAAACTTCTAAACTAAAGTAAATAGAAGGCAATATATAACGCATACGATACAAACTCAGAACTTAAAATCTACAAATATTTAGTTGTCGTCCAAGAAAAATAAAATAATTTACATTGTTTACTTCGGCTAATGGTTGCATATTCCTTAAGATTTATTTTTAAATGCTGTATCTTTTTGCCTTAAAATTTCAAACCAAGCCAAGTTGTAGGGCACATTTGGAGGCAAAGTCCGCGTTGTTGGCGTGGTATCTCTGCTCCTGGCCTGGTGGTCAAAGTTGTCACCGGTCGTGTCCGCCTGGGTCGGCACTGCAAATCAAAATGTCTCTGGCCCATGTGACAACAACCTACCGCGTTGCTGCTGGCGAGGAGTCGAGGAGCTGCATTTGCTACAGTTGCAGATATTTTAATGGGTTCTTTCGCTTTTCGTTTCGACTCGCCAGCATCGGTGGATAGCATCAAGGAAGCCAGTTTGGCCAGGCTTTCCTCCAGCTTCGACTCCAGCAGCTTCTGTTTCTCTAACGCTGTCGTTTAAATGGAAATCAACGCGCAGGATGCATAAAGTTGGCCAGTCTGCGTCTAATGAAAGGGTCAGCCTGGTGCTTCTGCTTCTACTTTTGCTGCTGCTGCCGGCTGCTATGAATTATATGCGCTTTGTTCTTGTGGCTACTGCACGCGAACTGGGCAAAGCAAATAATAAAGTGAGAAGAACAATGCCAATACAATGTTCAAAGTCAACGAACCTAAAAAGTCCCATATTTCCCTGGCACAGCAGAGGCAGCAGCAAGAGCACAAACAGAAGCAGCAGCAACATAGTCCAAGTTGGAGGCTTTGACTTTGTCCAGCTCAACATTTTTTCGCTCCATTTCATTTTTTCCAAGCATGACGCAAAATTTGTTGCCAGCTTTTCCACACACAGCCTCAGAGTCTCAGCATTTTCACAACCTTTGCACGTACAGCCAGGCAACAACTGCAACATCGGCGGCAGCAGCAACAGCAACATCAACGGCAATGGCCCTCCATGGCATGCACGTAAAAAGTGCAATGGCCTTAAGTGGAAAAAGCAGTAATAGAAAATAAGCATGGACAAGGCATGGGGGCAAAAAAAAGAAGAAAAAACACACAGAAAAGAAAAGAAACCAGAGAAGAATTGCTGGCAGTCAGGAGAGTCTGCAAAAAGCTGCAGATCTCTGTTGTTGCTGTTGTTAGTTGGCTGGCTGGCTGGCTGAACGACCTCGCTGGGATCGGATCATTAGAAGTGGTGCTGCGGCGCAGACACAACAACTTTGGGAAGAAGCTGCAAGTTGCAGCGGCAGCAGCAGCAGCAGCAGCAGCAACAGTCTGCCGCAGATGAAACCAAACCAAAGTGCTGCTACGTGCCCAGGAATCCAGCCACGAGTGTGTGTATGTGGATTCAGCAATCGAAATAATAAACCCAACTGTTGGACAATTTCCTAGACGTGAGCCTCTGCCAGCTCTGCCAAATAGCCCTGCTGTTTGCCATGTTTGCTGTGTTTGCCGTGTTTGTTATGAAGGCAGAACATGGCCAAGTTGTCAACGCCCGGCTGCTGACAAACCAATTGACCTTTGGCCCCCAAACGACGCGGTTCAATGCACTCAATCAAGCAATCAATCAATTGTTCCATGCCGAAATCATTAGTGCCACACAAAAATGCTGGCCATGGCTTGACCCACAGCCCACTTAAGGCAAAACTTGTTGAGGCCAAAAGCCTGGATGAGGCAGCACTTAAAAAAATGTAATCATTCAAATTTTAAATTTCTTCTTAATTTTAAGGTGATTCTTTAATAAAAGCCTTGATATTAAAGCATTAAGAAAACTAGTTTAATGTTCCTAAGTTCTAAAATAAACTAGGGAGAAGTAGGAAACATTTTAACAGAACAAAAGATATTAAAATTTAATGATTATTATTTTTTACATTTTTTTTTTATTTACTCGACTTACTTAGCTCACATCAAATCATTTAGATTTGTAGCTTTCTGAATAGAGCTTGAAACTGATCGACATATTCGATATCTTGATAATATCGATGTTTTGAAGGGTAAACATAAATTAAATATCGAGAAATAGAAAATTTTCCATATTTTTCAAGCTTTATTTCTAAACTATTTCATTTATTGGATTAATAAGGTTTCCCGTAAAAAGTATGATGTTTCTTGATGACCATTTTTGGATATTTGGATCTTGGATATACCTATAAACTATTTATAGTTGAATAATTTATAGGTATTCCTCAGATTTATTTGTTTGTTGAATTTTTGGCGAACTGTAGTTGCTCATCGCAGTTGTTTCTTTGGCTATTTTGGATTTGGGCAATCAAAGCACAAATACCGCCGTCGCCAGAACATGCGCCATGCGAATCGGAATCGTATTCCTATTCGGCTTTGGAATCGGAGACGAGTCTCTGTCTTTGGCATTGGCCATGGCAGTATATAAGTAGGTGGCTGGGTTAAAGCCAAAGAAGAAGCCTGGGTATTCGGCCTGGTCTATACACAAAATGTTCGTGAGAAATTCGCACGCTTTTTTATCGCAATTGTTTACGGCGGCATCAGCAACATACAGCATTGCTGTTGATGTTGCTGTTGCAGCTGATGTTGCTGTTGCTGCTGCTTGCGCTGCTGCTACTTCGTTGTCAATGGCAACACCAAACAAAGCCCGACCCAAAACAACTCGGAATGGGCAACGTGACTTACATATTTGCCACCTTCATCTGCATCTTCTTCTGTTTCTGTTGCTGTTGCTGTTTTTAGCGGCAATCGGCTTTTCTTCCCCTGCCTTCGATTGTGGGTGACTCCCAAGTTTGGATGATTGCAGTTACCCAGGCCATTGTTGCAGTTGTTGTTGTACAAGAAAATTAGAATTTCTAATGGTGGCCGTGTCTTGAGCTTGGGCCTGCACTTATCCTGGCCTTCCCAGTTGTTGCAGCAGCAATTTGCGCGTGTTAAATGCAAACGCCGCAGCAACATTTAACTGTTAAACGCGCACTCCAGACTCGAGACTTGATACTCGAGACTTCAGACTGCAGTACCTTCCTGTTGCCTTGAGTGTGCCAAATTATAGTCAATGATTGAATTAAATTTGCAATTGAAAAAAGCCCAGCCACGGGCAACGCCAATTCTGGCATGACTTCGCCTGGGAGTAGGCGGCAGTTAAGCCGATTTGGCGGCTAACGGACAACGGCAATAAGTTTAAGTCCCTATCCCTCGGATGGTTTGGGGCCCATAACATCGACTTGGATGATGCAAATGTCGCTGGGAGGAAGATTTACTGGTGATGTCATAGCCAGCCGGCAATTGATGTTGCTTTTGTTGCCGGCTGGCACGTGAATGGGCATTTAATTGCATGTAAATGCAAATGGCTGGGATTATTGGAAGAATAGAAAACACATCGGTTTAATAAGTTGGTATGCCTGCGGTTCAATGTTATGCTGGTAAAATCACACAGCGCGAAAAGGTTAAACAGTAGTTGGAAAGGTGTATTATTTGTAAAATTTTAATTAATAAATCTAAAGAGGCTTTTATAGCAAAAGGTTTGGATATCTTAGTAATTCTGTGAATACTAAATAGACTGCAGAATATATTAGAAAATATTTTTTTCACATAATCTTAGAACTATCATTTTTTGATTTGTTTCACCCTGTTTCAAGTGCATCGTTAAAGATTGTATGAACAGGTTGGTAATAAATTATTAAAGCAAATTAAGCAAACACACAGCAGCATCAAGGGAATCTATTTTTAGTGGCATGTATCAACGCCACGAAGATGAGCACATCATCTTTTGGAGTGGAGTGGGATGATGATAGATAACCCGGCACGTAGGCGATGCCATCGATGACGTCGTTGATTGTGAAATACGTGTAATTGGCTAGCGGTTATTTATGCAAACGGAACTGTAATCCATCGAGATTTCCAGAGTAACTGGAAAAAGGCACTCGAATCAGAACTAGAACCTGACCAAGGTTTCCGACTAATTGGCCAGCTTCTTAAACCGCCCATAATAAGGCCCCTTGGCCATCCGTGCACTGAAAATCCTGGCTAATCAGCAGCCTAATGAGGTCTGGTCCTTCTGGCATTAGCTTTTATGTTAGGGCCCATTAAAAATTCGCGGAAAAAGGGGTCGACAAGCCCCGAAAAGGTCGTAAAATTCGACTTTGGACCGCACGAAAGGCATAAAAATGTAGACTAGCTTGCAGTTCGCAGTTTATCGACTTGTTTAATTCATTTGAAAATCTCCATTTGAATAGTTTCTTCTACACGATTTCTAGCTTAGGCCAGCACTAAACATTGGGCTCTTCAGGTGTCTAATGGACATCGTAAACCTGACCAGGGAGCCATCGTTAATGTCTATGTCTAAATGTAAGTACAATCATTTTAACAAGCTTAAAATTTAAATAATCACTTTTAATTCCCCTTAATCCTGAAAGTATGCAGAGTATTTTTTAGTATTTGTTAATTAATAACTTAGTTAGTTTGGTGGGAAAATGATCCTTGTTAGCTATGAAAATCTAAACTTTCTAAACCATTAGCAAACCGATTTTTCAGCCAGCCATAATGGCTTTCTAGTCTAGACTGGACTAGAACTAACTACCCAAGATAGCTGAGCTCCCCTCGAGGTAATTAGACGTACACACTATCCAACTGTAACTGTACCGAATGCGATCGCAGCTTGAAACTAATTAGCTGCCCAGCGGTTCTCATGGCGGAATAAGATCAGCCGAGCCGAGTTGGCTAATTAAAATCGCCAAAAGGCTCTCTCCACCTTTAACATGCTGGGCGCGCTCATAAAAGTGCACATTTCTATAATAAGCATGAAATGCAGCTAGGTGGAACCGGGAACGTGAACGGGAATGAGGAACCTCTAGACCCCTGAAATCCCCTTCTCCACTGCCCGGCGAAGGTCCCGGCCAAAACTATAAATAACGCCATGTCTCCACGAGACTATGACCAGCCACATGTATTGATGTGTGTCCTGTCCACTGCTTTTTAAATCAAATGATAATAAATCACCGCCAGATATCATAAAACATGTTGCTCATAATCATCGGAGCTGGGTTGGTTGGGTTTGGGGAGGGGTTTTTAGGGATCCTGCTGCCTCCTAGGCCATGACACAAAAAAGTTCAGGCCACGAGGCAAGCGGCCGGGTTTGGTGGGAAATTTGCGCCGCTTCTAAGCAGAAGTGGCCATGGATCGGCTTTTGTGGGTCTACCTTTGTTGCTCCTGCAGCAGCCGAAGATACTCCTGAGCCATTGCCGTTTCCTAATTTGCATAAATGACAATGAGAGTCATAAAACATGCGTCGTTGTTGTCGTTGCTCGATTGTCTTGCCGCTGCTCTTGGTTCTGTTTTCTTGCTTCGTCTTTTTTTCTTTATTTTTTTTTTTAATAAAAAATATTGCCGGCTGGCTGCCGCATTTTCATCATCGTGCAACATCGTGTTGTATGTTCTTGTACATTGCATAAATTAGATTTCGCGCTGATCTACACTTTTGCTGGCACGACGAAGAAAGTGCAACCCGAAGCGGTTTCCCTCTTCACCAGGGAGAAAGAAGAGTGGAGAACAGAGGATCCACATCCACATCAGCAGATGCTGAAGAATTTATATCGGCAAAATGACGGTCAAAAATGTTAAGGGCCAAAAGCGTGTCTGGAAGTTCAAATACGAGCAGAACAAGCAGGAAGCGGAGGCAGTCATGGCATGCCACTCAGTCGATTTGAAGGAGGTTTGGAAATGGGTAAGGGATGTGGATGGGAATGGAGACCGGGATGAGGATGAAGATGAGGCCCAGAGGATGCAGCTCGGCCTGCCTGCTGGCTACTTGTGCGGCATGGCAAGGTGAGGCCTGGCCTTCGTCTCCGGCTATTTCATTTCATTCCAAGACACTTCAACCCAACACTCGAAGAAATGTACCCCAAAACAATCGGCCACTACACCATACATTATTTCAATACATAAGCTTTCTTTTAAAAACTAGAGAAATGCATAAAAGAAACCTTCATTGTATATAGAGATTAAATTAAATATTATCTAAGTTAAATGAAAATAAATTCTTTTATGAAAGTACCTTTTTTTATATTTAATTTATTTATATTTATAAAATATTTTCACGACACTTTTATAAAAATGTAAAGCAATTACACTTTAATTTCTCAGCGAAATTAAAAAATTAAAAAAATCATATAGTGATTAAAATGATTTTTTAAAAATTCTTTTTTCAATGGATTGCGATAATTTATTTACACTTTTTCTTTACGTGTATCTGTTCCCTGCCAGCTGGCCAGCAATCGTCGCCTGCTTCCTCCTCACGGACCAGCCCATGTTGTTGCCCTTTTGAAATTTATCTAAGCTTCACTTGACACTTGTCGTCGTTGTCGTTGCGCAGTTCCAGAGCCGCATAGCCATCCGCTGGCAGTCGCGAAATTTCCGCAATCTCGCGCCTTTAAAGTTCCAGCAGTTATCATTAGAGAACGAGCTGGGCTTCAATTTTCCACAAGCACACACATATGTATTGTAGGTATTCCTTCCTTCCCTGGCAGATTGTTATTGTAACCTGCGGTCCACATCTGGAGGCTATTCGCCTTGTCTTTTTTCACTACAGCATTTGACGCGCGCCTTTTTTCTTCCACTCTCGGCCATAACTGGCAATTGCACGAACTATTTGCTGCCTTTACCTTGGGCTTAGGAACTGTCGAGGGCTTTCATAGGTGAGCATAAGGCGATATTGCGCTACTTCTGCATACCAGGGCATATGAATCCTTTGACAATGCCAAGGTATACTTTCTTGAAAGTATGCAAGGCAAATACTTTTATTACAAAAATATTTTAAATATATTTTAAATAAAACAAGAAAGGAAGCTAGCTTCGGCAAGCCGAAGCTTATATACCCTTGCAGATCATTCTATTAATTTACAAATCGCAAAAATGTTAAATTTCTTATTATTTCACATTAATTTTTCGATCGTTTCTATCACAGCTTTATGATATAGTAGTTCGATCTTTTAAAAAGTAAAATCGAAATTTGGAAATATTTCAAAATAGTCATATCCCAGAGTAGAAGGGAATGTAATAAAAACCAACAAAGATATAATTTTTACACATTAATTTCCATTTAATTTTTCGACCGTTCCTATGGCAGCTATATGATATAGTGATAGAAATACGACTTTGACAAAAGTTTCATTTCGATAGCTTTAAAACTGAGAGACTAGTTTGCGTAGAAACGGACGGACAGACGGACAGACGGACGGACAGACGGACAGACGGACGGACAGACGGACAGACGGACGGACAGACGGACATGGCTAGATCGACTCGTCTTGTGATGCTGATCAAGAATATATATACTTTATGGGGTCGGAAATGTCTCCTTCACTGCGTTGCAAACTTCTGACTGAAATCATAATACCCTCTGCAAGGGTATAAAAATACTCCCAAGAGTAGAAGGTAAAATTTCAAAAAACACCGGAGCTAGAATTTTTTTTCCGTTTTTTTTTTCGATCCTTCCTATGGGAGCTATAAGATATAGTTGTCCGATCCGTTCGGTTCCGACATATATACTACCTGCAATAGAAATACGACTTTTACGAAAGTTTCATCGCGATAGCTTCAAAACTGAGAGACTAGTTTGCGTAGAAACGGACGGACAGACGGACAGACGGACGGACAGACGGACAGACGGACGGACAGACGGACAGACGGACGGACAGACGGACATGGCTAGATCGACTCGTCTAGTGATGCTGATCAAGAATATATATACTTTATGGGGTCGGAAACGTCTCCTTCACTGTGTTGCAAACTTCTGACTGAAATCATAATACCCTCTGCAAGGGTATAAATATTTGAATAAATCATTTGTAGAAAAAACTCAATTTAATCCTATAAATCTTAAAAATAATATTTTTTCAGCTTTTAAAATGTTTGTAAAATTAAAATTTATTTGAACAAATCTTAAATATGGCGAAATAACTATAAAACTCAAATATTTTAAAAACATAGCCAATGAAATCCGGCTCAAACTTTTCCAAATCATTAAGAAGCAAATAAAGAAGGTCAAAGCCCAAGGGCCTATTCCTCATCCAATTCCTGATTGAACTCTGATTCAGCACCAACACCCTCGTTCGCCGACTTATCACAATATCTCATGGACACCTTATTTACTTTTAATGAAGTGTTGGCCGGCTATCGCCATTCGGTTTCTTCTGCGAATCGCTGAGGGTAATTGATGTTGAAACTCTCGAGCTCTGGAGGCTCTTTGGAGCTGTCAATTTGTTGCACCACTTAATAAGCAGCCCATAAATGCGATATGTAACGCATTTCTCCCCCAATGCCAGTGCCAATTTGAGGGACTCAACTCAATTCAGCGTCTGGCAGATGCGTTGCGGCAATTTGTTGCAACCAAATGCAAGCCGCATGCCATGTTACTCGAACATCCATGAAAGCGGTGGGAGTTTGTGGAGGAAACTGAAGGTAGCTGGAGGAACCTGGAGAGGATCGACCATGACCATGGGGTAAGCCCTTTTTGGGGCCCCGGCAAATCATTGCGCACGCTGCGATGCCGAGATTATCTTGTCCGATTGCGTTTACAAGGCACCGGGGGCCTCTTGGCCAGTTCTCTCGCCTAGCCATAAACGCAATTAGAAGAACAATTGTTAGACATGCAAAGCGGGGACGTTGGCAAAGTCTCCACAATGCACAGGCCCAGCCCTTTCTGGGCAGCCTCGATTGCCATCTCGGGATCTGGGGGAGATCTGGGGAATCCAGGGGGCTCTGCTGTTCTGGCCTTCTGGGGGCCCAACAGCGCATGTGTGCGTGTTTATAACTCAAATGAGCAATTACCTTACAAAGGATTTTGTGTAGGGACGGCTCGGAATAGTCGCTGTTGTCGTGGCTTTTAATAAACTCTTCACGAGCAGCCCCATCTTTCCCAGTTCACTGCACAGTGGTTCCGAAATTACTGTAACAGCTAAAATCACAAAGATTAAATTCCAATACCAATTCTTGAAATTCTATTTCAATTTTATCTTCAGATTATACCAGGTAATCTATTCGTTTCACTTATAAATCGGTTGAATGCCAAGTTTTACTGAGATTAAAATAAAATTCACTTTCTCTGCTCATTTCAGTTTCTGCAATTGGAAAAACCACACGAAATGTGGAAGTGGAACCAAATATTTGCATTATTTTGTTTGGTGCCAACCGGGCAAGCAAATGTTAATAAAATTTCCACGGTGAGTTCAACTTAAGTTCATAAACAAAACGTTAAATTATTTAAAATCTTTTCAAAGCTTGGTGATTACATGACCTTGAAGGTTTTAGAAAGAATCGATAATCTTTTGATGGGAATGGAAAGAAATCAAGAATCGATTCTCAGTAACCAAAATAATTGTAACAAAAGGTTGGTTGCAAATATGTCTTATATCGACGATCAAACTAATCCATATTTTATTTTTTAAAGCTTGCCTCAATTAAAAGGTCTGTTTGGTAAATATATTATCTAATTCCAAACAACCATTTGTATATTTTTTGCAGACTCTACAAATAATGTAAGTAATAGATCGAGCTTGCAGGATGATAGCCATAAATTACTGAAGACAGCACGAGAACAGTTCAAAATATTGAAAGAACTTTTCAGCACTGACTGCCCACATTCAATAGAAACTCCCGTTCCCAAAGCTAGAAGCTACCTTCTCAAAAGACCTTTCAACTGGCCTTTGCTCCCAGATGAAGAGGCACAAATCCAATTTAATCAAAAACTATTAACAGAACATTATCGGATGATACAGGCTACCAGTCGTCCCCGAAACTCTTTACGTAAACCAAATCGTATACCCAATCATAAAACAAAGTTCATATGTAATCCTGCCTTTTCAGATTGCGTCCCCTTACAACATTATTTTACGACTGGAAATGGAATTATAAATTGGATGCTGAATTGCACAACTGGTACTGAAACAAACGTCATAATTCCTTTACCAGAAAACGGAACACATCCAACAGTCCCAGGGGTTAATAATAATCTCAATCCGTGTATTAATACATTTCCGAACCACTTAACTTCAGATTATCTGAAGTATAAATACACAGGATATCCATGTTATCCACTAAATCCATGGAAGATCGGTGAAGAACACCGCCTGCCTTCGCCAACGGGGCGCATCACATACCCATTTCCATTATTACCCGAGTTGCCGGTTTGGAGTCCACCTGAAAGTTTTCCTTCAATGAACAATTTAGAATTATCTGGACTTCTTTCTCCCCCACAAGCAATTGGATGGCCTGGACCACCGATCTTCCCAAATCCATATCCAGAACCACCGGCACCAATTTTGCCTCCACCTGGACTTGCTCCTCCACAACCAATTCCTCAATGGCCTGCACCACCAGGACCAGTGATCTTTCCCAATCCACATCCACCACCAGTTTGGCCTCCATCACAATCTCACCAACTTACCAATAGATGGCCTTCCCCATATCCACATCCGGGACCACCCGCACCTCCAGTTTGGCCTCCATCTCTACCTCAACCAATTACCAATGGATGGCCTGCACCATCAAGACAAGTGATCTCCCCAAATCCACATCCAGGACCACCTCCAGTTTGGCCTCCATCTCAACCTCACCTACTACCCAATGGATGGCCTGCACCACCAGGACCAGTGAGTCCCCCAAATCCACATCCAGGACCACCTGCACAACCTGTTTTGACTCTATCAGGACATCCTAATCCCCCAGCCGCTAGTTCAAGATTGTCTGCAAGACATTTAAGACCGGTGTCCCCTCCACGTCAGTCAGGAGTAGATCTCTCCGGTTTGAAACATATTAGTATGCTTAATGTGTACGAAATGTTGCTCAACATGACCAGCACCCCGCAAATCAAGCAGTAGCTCAGGGGTCAGAGTATTTTGCACTATCAACCGAGAAAACTACTCGAACTAGTAACATAATCAAAATACACTGACCTACGCCAACTTTTGACATAATCAAACTACACTAAGCTCCTGTGTTATCCAAGTAGTACATAAGCATTAATCAACTTAAGAATAAATAAGTTATCCATTTTATAACTCCGCTTAATACTACACTATCTCAACAAGCAGCTAATCCTGGTTAGAGGATTACCTAAGAAAAACCTATGAAAAACGTTGTTGAAGGTACGATCGTCACATGTTTTTTACCTCGTTAGGAAAATTTTTAATGCCATTTTTTTGTGCACCAAAACCAATTCTTAAAATACTATCTCAATTTAATCTTTAGGTTATACCAGGTAATCAATACGTTATACTTGTAAATCATGTAAATGACAAGACAAAGACTGAAATAATCATTTCAGTTTTTGCAATTGAGAAAACCACACGAAATGAGGAAATGGAGCCAAATAATTTTATTGTTTTTCTTGGTGCCAACCAGGCAAGCAAAAGTTTCTACGGTGAGTTCAACTTAAGTTCGTTAACAAAACGTTTAATTATTTAAAATCTTGTTAAAGCTTGGTGACTACATGACCTTGAAGGTTTTGGAAAGACTCGATACTCTTTTGTTGGGAATGGAAAGAAATCACGAATCGATTCTCAATAACCAAAATAACTGTAACAAAAGGTTGGTAACAATTATATTTTATATCGACGGTCAAAGTAATTAATATTCTTATTTAAAGCTTGCTTCAAATAAAAGGTCTGGTTGGTAAACATATGATCTTATTTAAATTAACCCTTATCTAAATATTTTGACAAACTCTACCGATAATGCAAGTAAAAGTTCGAGCTTGCAGGATAAAAGCTTTAAATTACTGAAGACAGCTCGAGAACAGTTCAAGATAATGAAAGAACTTTTCAGCACTGAATGCCCACATTCGAAAGAAGCTCCCGTACCCCAACCTAGGAGCTACCTTTTCAATAGAAGACCTTTCAATTGGCCTTTGCTTCCAGAAGAGGAGGCACAAATCCAATTTAATCAAAAACTTTTAACAGAACATTATCGGATGATACAGGCCACCAGCGTTCCTCGAAACTCTTTCTGTAAACCAAATCGTATACCTAATCATAAAACAAAGTTCATATTTAATCCTGCCTTTTCAGATTGCGTTCCCTTACAACAATATTTTACGACTGGAAATGGAAAAATAAATTGGATGCTGAATTGCACAATTGGTGCTCATACAAACGTCATAATTCCTTTACCAGAAAACGGAACACATCCAACAATCCCAGGCATTAATAATAATCTCTTCTACCCCCCATGGCAGAAACTAAGCCCCAATCCGTGCTTCAATTCACTTCCTAACCACCTTGCTCCAAATTTTCTGAAGTATCCATATACAGGATATCCATGTTATCCCCTAAATCCATGGTATTCACCACCAAAGAATGGATTAGACAACCTCCTGCCTTTGCCACCAGGGCGTATCTCATATCCCTTTCCTGGACTACCCAAATTACCAGTTTGGCATCTACCTGGGATTTTACCTTACCCACAGCCAATTGGATGGTGATCTACCGCAATAAATAAATAAATAAATGTTAAAATACAATTAACTTTTGCGTTATCCAAGTAAGCATGTATCAACTTAAAGATAAATTAGTTATCAACGCTACTTATAACACAGCTGTTCTACTTACTAACTTCGGAACGTTACCAAAACCATCCCAATCCCAAGGTGCGATCGTCACTAGTTTTTTACCTCGTCTAAGGATGTTTTTGCCTGATTTGAACAACACCTACCAATACCAATTCTTGAAATACTATCGAAAACTTATCTTTAGATTATACCAGGCAATCCATTCGTTTCACTTATAAATAGGTTGAATACCAAGTCTTACTGAGATTAAAATAAAATTCATTTTCTCGCCTCATTTCAGTTTTTGCAATTGGGAAAACCTCACGATATGTGGAAGTGGAACCCAATATTTATATTATTTTTTTTTGTGCCAACCGGGCAAGCAAAAGTTCATAAAGTTTCCACGGTGAGTTCAACTTAAGTTCATATAGAAAATGATTAATTTTCAAAATTTGTTAAAGCTTGGTAATTACATGACCTTGAAGGTTTTGGAAAGAATCGATACTCTTTTGTTGGGGATGGAAAGAAATCAAGAATCGATTCTCAGTAACCAAAATAACTGTAACAAGAGGTTAGTTTCGAACAATTTGTATATTGACGATCAAACTAATTCATCTTTTCTTTTTTAAAGCTTGCTTCAATTAAAAGGTCTGTTTAAAAATATATTATCGACTTCAAAAACAACCATTTGTATATTTTTTTTCCAGACTCTACAAATAATGTATATAATAGATCGAGCTTGCAGGATGATCGCTTTAAATTACTGAAGTCAGCGCGAGAGCAGTTCAAGATAATGAAAGAACTTTTCAGCTCTGAATGCCCACACTCACAAGAAACTCCCGTTCCCCAAGCTAGAAGCTACCTTCTCAATACAAGACCTTTCAATTGGCCTTTGCTCCCAGAAGAGGAGGCACAAATCCAATTTAATCAAAAACTTTTAACAGAACATTATCGGATGATACAGGCTACCAGTCGTCCCCGAAACTCTTTCCGTAAACCGAATCATATACCAAATCATAAAGCCAAAATCTACATTTATTCCTGCCTTTTCAGATTGCGTTCCCTTACAACAATATTTTACGACTGGAAATGGAAATTTAAATTGGATGCTGAATTGCACAATTGGTACTCAAACAAACGTCATAATTCCTTTGCCAGCCAACGGAACATATCCAACAATCCAAGGGATTAATAATAGTCCGTGTCTCAATACACTTCCAAACCACCTTCCTCCAGATTTTCTGAAGTATCCATATACAGGATATCCATGTTATCCCCTAAAACCATGGTATTCTCCAACAAATAACGGTTTAGAGCACCTCCTGCCTCCGCCACCAGGTAGTATCACATATCCATTTCCAGGACTACCCAAATTGCCAGTATGGAGTCCTGAAAAACAAGGACCACCAGGATGGCCTGCGCCATATCCTAATCCTCTCATTGAATGGGCTGCAGTGATCCCTCCAAATCCATATCCAGGACCACCCGGACCTCCAGTTTGGCCTCCAAATGAAGTCATTAACCCAAATCCAAATCCATATCCAGGACAATCCACAGCTCCAGTTTGGCCCCCAAATAAAGTCACTAACCCAAATCAAAATCCATATCCAGGGCCACCCGGACCTCCAGTTTGGCCTACACATGAAGCTACTAACCCAAATCCAAATCCATATCCAGGACAACCCACAGCTCCAGTTTGGCCTCCAAATGAAGTCACTAACCCAAATCAAAATCCTTATCCAGGACAACACACATCTCCAGTTTGGCCTCCATATGAAGTTCCTATCCCAAATCCACCAGGACCAGTTACTAACCAAAATCCACCCGGACCAGTGATTTTTCCAAATCCACATCCAGCACCCCCCGCTCCTCCAAGTCCAAATCCAGGACAGCCCGCTCCTCCAGTTAACATTACCAACCCAAATCCACCAGGACCCAATCCAGGACCGCCTGCACCACCAGTGATCCCCACAAGTCCCAATCCAGAACCGCCTGGACCACCAGTTTTGCCTCCACCAAGTCCTTTATTTTATATTCCGAAAGGTGTAGATCTCTCTAATTTGCAGAATCTTAATCTTAATCTTGTGGGTAAACAACAAAAATAAAAATGAGCTTCGTCTGGAAGACCAAACTAATTAGGTGATCATAATTATAGTCTTTTTAAAAACAATACAAAAATATTTCCCAAACTAGTTAACAATTAACAGAAAAATGCCAAGTAAAAGTATCTTATGAATATACGAAATTGCTTAATAATACGATTCGATACATTTTTCGGTTAATTTTAAAAAGAAACAACATAAAGCATCCAAAAAAAAGTTATTTTTATATTCTTCATATATTGCTTCAAATAATATTTATATATTAGATAAACATTTTTCTAAAGTATTTTAAAATAATTCTCGTTTGTATCGGATAGAAACCTGAACTGTAGCTAAACGTCAATATTACCCGTTAATAATGAATTAGCCTTATAAAGTAAATGTTGCCTATATATAAAATCAATGTAAAACAAAATTGTTTGTTTCATTTTAACGTTTGTCATATCAGGGATTACACGAAATGTGCAAATGGAATCAGTTGGTAATAGTTATTTTTCTCCTAGTGCCACGTAGCCACTGTCTTAAAAATAACGTTTCTTCAGTGAGTCCGAATGAAATCCACTTTAAAGACATTTGCTAAGTACTGAATTTTCAAGGTGATTAAAACAATAGACCACATTCTTTTGCGATTAGAGAGTTACCAAAAATCTCTTCGCATTGATCAGCAGTCATGTAACCAAAGGTTTGTTGAATAATGACTCCGATCACTAGTTTTATTAATACATCTAATATTTTAAAGTTCGCTTCCATTGCAAAGAAAAGGAGTTGGTAAGAACTTAAACGTAATTTAAGTTAAAGTCAGTATTTCAAACATACTCTTTTGCGTTAAGATTCTAAATTACAGGATGAAGGCTCTTCTTTATTGCGGAAGACACAAACGTACTACAAGATATTGAAGGAAATTTCGAAACATGAGTGTGAAAATCGAAATAATGAAAATTTCAAAAGAATGAGATCGCCGAGACATGTCCCTAATTCACACTTTGCTTATGTACTTGCTCCTGCTTCTGTTCCTGCTCCTAATCCGTATCCACAGCCCTTACATTGGGGTCCACCAGGCGGATATCCATCATGGTGGTATCAACCACGACCTGAACTACCCGCACCTCCATGTCCTGGACCACCCGCACCTCCACCTTATCCTCCGTCTGTCATACCCAACCCACAACCTCCAGGACCAGTATTCTCATCATGTCATGGACCACCTTTAGTTTATCCTCCGCCTGTCATAATTAACCCACTAGGACCGTCACTTTTGCCTTCACCTGGACCTTTCCTTTCCAATCCGAAAGGCGTAGATCTCTCTAATTTAAGGAATCTTAATCTTAATCTTGTGGGTAAATAAATAAATAAAAATAACAAACAAGACTATCAAATACCTCTTAATATGCTAAAAAAGTGCGAGAGAGATGGAAAGAGAGCGGCAATGTGAAATCGCGCCATCTAGCGGATTTTTCATTACTCCCTGATAACTTTCCTGTCTAGAAACTTTTTTAATTTCTAATAAAGGTGTTTACTGGCCAAATGGTTATGCTTCATTCTTTTCATCCTTGGTAAGAGCGATTTAAATGAATACCATAATCATTTTTCAAAGACTTTTTAGGATAAGGTGAATGTTAATAACATTATCGTATATATTGCATATATTTCGAAAGCCCTATAATTATTTTCCCAAATAAATCTAAAAGTGGAAAATAACTAAGAGTGTTTCATAATGTTTAATTCTTTTGATAGATGTGGAAAATTAATTTCGTTTCAGTTTTTTAACCAGGGAAATTAGATTATGCAGTCCAACTTATTGAAAGTCGATGTTTCGGTTTATTTAGGTAAGCGTATTTACAGAAACTGCACGCAATGTGCAAATGGCTCCTTATCGTTTTTTTATTTTATTTAGTGCCACGTAGGCACGGTCTTAAAAACCATGGTTCCTTGGTAAGATCGGTTTATATTCATACTAAAATCCGTTAAAAATTTTTTTTTTAGAATAAGGTGTTCCTTAATAAGCTTTTTGATGAAATCGACAACCGGTTTCTAGAAGTAGAAAAAAACCAAAGAACCTTAGGCATTCATCAGCAGTCATGTAACAACAGGTTTGTTTTATTAGTTTCTTCGGTTTTTTACAAATTTTTTTATATATATATTATTTAAGTTTGATTCACAGAAACGGATCCTCTTTGATGTCGAGCATAAAAAAGCAGTTCATTCTTTTGAAACAACTGAGCGAAACTGAGTGCCAAAATGAATTTTATAACAACTTGAAAACTATTCGATCGCCATACAGACCACATGAACATTTTGCCTATATACCAGAAAATGAGGATTGGACTGATCGTCCAGAAAGTTCTCGCCCGCGTCCACCTCCACCACGACCACCGCCACGACCTCCACCAAGACCTCCTCAAAGACCTCCACCGAGACCTCCACCACCACCACCTCGTCCTTCAACTAAACTTCCTCCCAAGGTTACGGCCTCCACCAAGAATCCCTGTGAATCAAACCACGGAAATCACGGAAATAAGATAGTAGTTCCGGAAATTGTTCTTCCACCAGGATTTGAAATCCTTGAAATAGAAATACAAAACACGTGTCAAAACGGACAACAGAGTAAATAAATTACTATTGACCACAAGTGCACCCTTCTTATAAAATATACAATCAAACAAACCAACCAAATTATAATTAAAAAGGAAAAGTTACATATTATTGAATGGCAAAATTAATTTTGTAAACAAATATTTTACTTAAATTTTAAAAAAGAGAGCACTTTAAATGAAACATAAAGTTAAAAGAATGTCCCAAGAATATTATTTAGAAAACGGTTTTAATATTTGTGAAAGAAAGTTCAAAGTAATTTATATTTTGTAATCTAGATTTCATTCCTTTTTTGTGTATTATCAGACCACGGTGCGCTTTTAAAGTGTCTCGCGTTTGGCGTTGACTTGTGAGAAAGCTGGGCCGGCAGGGGCGAAATATTTTAGAATTTTCACAACACGTCACACGACAGCAGCCCCCAGGAGAGGAGGGCATACATGGATGATCTTGAGGCCCTTGGCAGGCTGAGGGATTGGGAAATGCAGATGGAGGGCCTGAATCTGGACCTCAACTTGAAGCTGTATGGTCGGATGGCTGGATGGCCGGCACCCGCACGCTCATGGCTTGTATTTGGCTTGTTAACTGCGCTTGTTTACTTTATGTTAAATTAAGTTGAGAATCGTGCAATGCAAATCAGTGCGCAGTGCCAGCCGGAAAAGTCAGAGCCAAGTCAGACCCCAGCCAGACTCCGAGACTGAAGCCGAGATGGAGAACAAATCCAAGTCCGAGCTGGAGCCGCATACAATTTTCCAACTCTTTTCTAATTGCCAAGCCGACGAGCGGGTTCTGTTCTTCTGGAGGAGAAGAGTTCACTGATTGCTTTGCATACGAAATGAATTAATGTCATTGAGGAAGAAGATGTTGCCAGTTGGCACTGAGGGGCCGATTCTCCGGTAGCCGAAGACGACTCTTCCAGACCGCTCTTCATCTCCTTCTCCATCTCTTTTTTTTCTTATTCGTGCCGGCCTGGTACTAATTTGAATTACAGTGCACCAGACTCAAGACTGGCTTCCTTTTCATTATCTAAGGGTCTAAGACTTCATTGCTGGCAGTTATCAAATGCAGCACATCAGGCGAAGGCACAGTGCAGACTCCAAGTCAGTCTGAGAATTCAAAGACAGATGTCTGCCAGACGGCACTCGAAAAAAGCTCTTCAATATTTAAAGATATTTTAATAATATTATTTTTACCATTTCGGATTTTTAATCCTAATTACTATAAATTTTAAAAAAATTTAATAAATACCTTTAAACTGCCCTACTTGTAAAATCGAATTTTTCAATTATTACCAGAAACTTTCTCATCTTTTTAAATATAAAAAAATAATTAATTTGCTTTGAAGAATTTGCAGAAATATTTTTAAGTTTGTTTAGTTAATAAAAGAATTTGTTCTATTTCTTAGCTCTATTTTTCCCAGTGCATAGCCAATTCTAGGCTCTCTCTTATTCTCACTCGACATCTTTCTCCGACTTCTTCCCAGCTGGAGTCGTCGTCGCCGTCACACACAATAATTAAAATCTTTGCCTTTTGCCGTGATTGTTTCTACCGCCGAGATAAGTGCGGCAACAACTGCAAGCTGCAACTGCAACTGCAAGCTGCAACTGCCGCTTAGATAATGCAATGCAATTCAGTTCTTATGCAAATTTATGAGTGACTGACTGAGTGACTCTGACGGGCAACTGCCACCGGGCTAAAGGCAGAAAAAGCAAGTGAATGGCATGCCATTCAACCTTTCTAACTTGGGTTAGAGTTTGGCATCCTTCGCCAGTCTGGTTCAATGATCTGCATCTTATATATACACATATATTCCTGCTGCGTGTTTGTCACTCAGCCACGCCCACCAAAGGGGGTTGAAGGGGGAGGGAATTGTGGAATTTCGCCTGCTGAAAGCATAATGACCATGCTGAAATCCGTTTGTCTTTGCTCTGCCATCTTTTCATTGTTCTTTTTCTGGCAATTACAATTGCAACAATTAGACTCGGTCTGCCCTGGCCTATCTGCGATGCTTTCTATGATTAAGTTGTGCCTTTAACTAATGAGTCTGGGCCAAGTTTGTGGCACCACAAGTTCGGCGTTTATAAATTATGCTAATGTTGCGAAAAGAAACAAATTTCTAAAGTTGCCTACATTTGCATGTGTTTAGGGTTTGCATAAGAGTAAAAGTTATTTATGTGGGGAAGGCAAACCAAACAAGCCATTAGCATTTGGCGATTTGGATATGTGTAGCAAGGTATATTTTAAATAGGTATGCGACAGTTCCTAAATCTATCATTTCTTAATGGGTTTTTGGCAGATTTATGCCTGTCACAGTAGGTCAGCCACCGTTTCTAAATCCCAACCATAATTATTCCATGCCAATTTGTGTTCTTGCATAATTTATTTTTTTAAATATGTGCATGCAAGTGCCACATGTTGCATAATTTCAAACTGCACGCAATTTTTCAACGCGCTGCTTTTATTAATTTATATTTTTTGGGCGTTTGGATGGACGACACTCTGGCCTCGGGCGTATCAATTTCGAAACCAATCCAAGTCCAGGAATACAGAAGAGGGCAACGACGACGACGACGACGACATTCCATACAAAGAAATATGATCGAGGAGCCGGAGGAATAACTTGTCCCTCGTTCTGGTTGCGTTTTGTAAATTATGCCGAAAAGCAAACCCCCATCGCAAAGCCTTATAAATTATTCCCAACTGCAACAGGGCAGCGTGAAAGCGGGCGTTTGCCTCCGGTTAATGATGATACCGGATAACCGGCACTTAAAGGATATTTATGCTGCCTTGCCGCTCAGTTCGCAATTCGATTCCATCGACTGCGAGTGCGCGAGGAGAAAGAGACACTTGATTCCAGAATTCGCCAACTCAGCGCCCGAGTTTATTTTGGATTATTTTGGGCCAGAACCCAGATCCGTCGGGTCAGAGGCGCTGTCGATGATGCCGATGCCTAAGCCTCTCGAGATGCGCATTAAAAGTCCATTAAAAAAAGCGACGGGAGGCAGAGGCGGACTGCAAAGTGGTGAACTCGCTTGAGTTTGCTCCACTTTCATGAATATGCAAAGTTGTAATGGTCAGATTTACCGAAAGTTTGACGAACTTTAAATACTCTTTTGTGAAAAATGTTCGATTTTGACTAGAAAATTGGCATTGTAGAGATATAAATTTAAATATAACAGACTAAAATAAATCAAGCAAAAACTTTAAAAAGATTTAGAAACAATTTATAATTTTTAAAATTTTAAAATCAAGGTAAAGTACAAATAAGTCAAATGAATATTTATTGTAACTTTTGAAGTATATTTTCCCATCTAACCCCATTTTGATGGTAATTACACTCTATAGAGAAAGAAGAAAAGTCATTGAATGATCTTGCTAGTTTTATGTTTGGCTGCTTACAGTGACCATTGCTAATAACCCAATTTTTTCGCCTAACACGTTTGAAAACCTTCCGTAAGTGTATAATTTAAATGATATTAAAAAGTTTATTTGCCCTTAAAGGCAAGTTGTTCTGGATGAAAATGATGATTTGTACAGAGCCAAAAATACAAAACCCTCCACACTCGAGAACCGCAAGGTGAGCGTGTGTGCGGCGCTATAAAGTGTTATGCAAATAAGGCGCTGGCTGCCAAACAAAGAAAGCGGAGAAAGAAGGAAAACGCTAAAGAAAGAAAGCAATAAAACATTCATATTTTTAGTTTTATTAAAAAAGCGATCGACTTGATCGCGATGCCCCCCCGACTGGAGCAGACTATAAGTAGCCGGCGTTTGGCAAGCCACTCTGTCACTTTCCTCAGAAGTAAACTCCGGACAAGATGCGCTGCTACCTGGCCCTGCCGCTCCTGCTGCTGGGCATTAGCCTCACGTTGGCCCAGTACCAGTACCAGGCTCCCCATCAAACCCTCGCCCAGCAGTTCGCCGATGTGGTGGATGTAGCCGATCCCAATCCCAATCCCATCGATCAGGTCCGCGCCAGGCCAGTGAAGAATCGCAATCAGTGCACCACCAAGCAGAATTGCTGTGAGTACAAAAAAAAAATCTTAAATATTAAAGGATTGTTGAACATTACCTAAAAGAAAGCATAGATATTATTATGCCATAACTCATAATACAATCTAGCCAGAACACAGAAAATATACGAACATTTTTAATCAATAATGATATTATATTTAAAAGGATTTAAGATTAGGACTAGGATTTTTCTAAAAATTGTCAAAGATTCAAATTTAAAAACATTATTAAAAAATTATTATTCTATTTTAATCCAGTTCTCATGTTTTATTCCACCAAGAAATCCAATAAAAATATTTTATAAAATCCCAAAAACTCTATTTTACAGTCTGCGGAACTCCTAATGTCAATCGTATTGTGGGCGGCCAGCAGGTGCGCTCCAACAAGTATCCCTGGACCGCCCAGCTGGTCAAGGGTCGCCACTATCCCCGTCTCTTCTGCGGCGGTTCCCTGATCAACGATCGCTACGTCCTGACTGCCGCCCATTGTGTGCACGGCAACCGGGATCAGATCACCATTCGCCTGCTCCAGATCGACAGATCCTCCCGGGATCCTGGCATTGTTCGCAAGGTTGTGCAGACCACCATCCATCCCAATTACGATCCCGTCAACATTGTCAATGATGTGGCCCTTCTGAAGCTCGAGTCCCCCGTTCCCCTGACTGGAAACATGCGTCCTGTCTGCCTGCCCGAGGCCAATCAGAACTTTGATGGCAAGACCGTGAGTACAAGCTTTGATTTATTTTTATAAAGATTATTAGGGTATTTATGCTAAAAAGTTATTAGCTATGTATAACTTGACAAAAAAATTGTTGTTAAGATCTTAGGACAAACAATCCTTAAGATGTATGGGGACATTTAAAATCCACCCACCTTCTTTAAAAAATTTCTCGGAATCTATTATGCACTTTAAAAAATATGAAACTAAAATCATGAGAAATTATTTTACATTTTTATACATTTGTAGTGTTTAGAATTGCTACTTTCCTTTTTAATTATTTGGAATCCAATTTTCAAACTTTTCGGATTTTTAATATATTTGGCAGGCCGTCGTCGCTGGTTGGGGTCTGATCAAGGAGGGTGGTGTCACCTCCAACTATCTGCAGGAGGTGAGTGTGCCGGTCCTCAGCAATCAGCAGTGCCGCCAGACGCGCTACAAGAACAAGATCGCCGAGGTGATGCTCTGCGCTGGTCTGGTGCAGCAGGGTGGCAAGGACGCCTGCCAGGGTGACAGTGGTGGCCCACTGATCATCAACGAGGGTCGCTACAAGCTCGCCGGCGTGGTGTCCTTCGGCTACGGATGTGCCCAGAAGAACGCACCAGGTGTCTACGCCAGGGTCAGCAAGTTCTTGGACTGGATCCAGAAGAACACCGTCGATGGCTGCTACTGCCAGAGCTAGATCATTTCTCTAAAGAAACTCATTTGCTTGCTCCATTCCTAAATTATTCTAAATTATTGAAAAGAAATTTGCATCAAATAAATCCATCATATTCTTCGAACTTGTGTTTATTATTGGAACATTTTAAAGAGTTAGCTATTAACGAAATATTTAAAAGGGTAATGATTTTTAATAAATATAAGAATTAGTTATAAATAGAAAAATAAATAACAATAATATAAAATGTGGGAATGATATTAAATATTTCTGACTTATAAATATACAGACATTTTTTACAAGTCAAAAACATTTGATTTATGTTCGAATTTCAACATCTAAATGTTTGGCTACCCATAATAACCTCTTCATAATCCTTTCTGCGTACCATTTAAATGCCTGTCGCATCCGGCGGAGATCGCAATCGAGCAATCGTTGAACATTCCTTCGGCTCTCAGCCTGCTCCACCTTGTGGCAGTTTTGGGTAGAACTCGATGGGACCCACCCTCGTACTTGACGGCCATGATTAATGCCTCGAAATTGTTGCCGCTGATGGAAATCTTTTTGGCAGCGTTCACATCATAATCGCTCCGCGAAGACCCCGGCTCCGAGATCCAAAACCAACTGCAGGTCCAGTCGCTGTCAATCAGGCAGAAACTTGGCTAAAAACCTGCGAGCGGCATAATTTGTTTTGACTCATTTTCATGCGCAGCTCATAAATTTAGCCAGCGAGTGGGGGACTAGAGAAGAAGTACAGAGACCATATGGAGGAGTCCCTAGCACCAGCACCTTGATTATGATTATGATGATGATGCATGTGGACAGGACTGGGCAGCGGCGCATCTGCATAGAGTGGCCATTGATTTACTATGTGAACACTTTATGGCTGTTTAAGTTGTTAAATTGAATTAAGATGAAATAAATTCTCGGGCAATTTTTATGTTTGTTAATAAATTTTGCATGCCCTGCGATAATTTGAACGGCTCCTGACCGCCGATCATAAATCGAGCGGCTTTATGGCCGCTCTAAAAATAATGCAGCGCGCAGACAATCGAAATAAATAATTCATGCGACTGCGAATGGGAATGGGTATGTGCTATATAGCTGGACATGGACGCACATCCTCTTCCCATCCCGCGGAGGATCGCTTTCCGTTTCAATCTGTATCTGTGGGCCGGCTTTCAGTTGCTTTTTGGCAGCGCCCAGGGGAGCAACTACAAATGGACTGCGGATAGAAGGCGCATTGTTGGCCATTTGGTGTTTGCATTTTAGATTTCTTCACACCTGAACGTGGCGGTGGGTCTGGGTCCTCGGCCCTGCTCTGCCTCGTTCAAAGCAGCCGCCGTCGGCGATCGGCGGAAGACATAGGAAATGGCCAACCTGTCCGCGTTCCTGGCACTTGATCCAAGATTCACTGGAGTCGCGGTCGGGATTGCAGTTTATCTAATGCCCAACCGATGTCGAGGTCTTACCAAATTTGGCTCTGCTCGCAGGTTTTCTCAAACGTCCGGTCCTTGGACTTCGCCGGCCTGCGAATTTGTCGTGACTTGTTAATGATACATTTCGCCAGGTTCCAGGTTCTGCGCTCCAGGTTCCAGCCTGACGGGCTCTGGGCCTGGTCAAGTGTTGGCATGTCGCTTAAATGGTACATGGTGCCATCTTTGGAGCACCACACAGTGAGAAAAAATGTGTGGAAAGCCAATGCTTGAAACTCTTCAATAAAATTGAAATAAATAAGAAATACTTCAATGAGGTTGTAAAATTATACAACTAACAAATAATAAAGAATTACTTTTTTTATTTTACTAAATCCAATTTTATTTTAAGATTTTAATAAAAAAAAATTTCAAAGGCCCTAGTGCTTTGTAAAACTACTAAATATCTAACAAAATGGTATTTTAACTTTTTAGGAGTCTCTATCATATTTAATTATGCCTCAAAATTGTAATATTTTGTTCAAATTGTTTTTTAAATTATTTCTGATTTGAAACTATAGATTTGAAATCATATGGGTGTCTTAAACTAAACTCAATTATAAATTTACACGTTTTGTATGACTATTTTTGGTGCTTTTTGTGGCTGTTGTATTCAAAACATATTAAGCAATTCTAATTAAGTTTCATGAATTTCTGCCAGTGCACCTGTAAGTACCTTAGCAGTACTTAGGATAGGGCCAGCTCGAAACAGACTAAGCCCATGTTAATCATGACTTGGCCGCCACGGCCCTGGGGCTATCAGTTTTCATTGATTTGAATAGTTTTCCAACTCTTTTTCAATTTACACGGGGCCGCAGAAATATGTTCCTGGAGCAGCCGTCAGCCGCGTCTTGTTCTCGCCACAATTTACGAGCTGCAGGACAGACGAAATCTGGGCTCGTGATAATTAAACTGCGGCAGCAGCCAGAGTGAAAACAAAATGATTTACTGGCAGAACCTGCAGCCTTTACTTGCACTTCCATTTCCAGTCGTGTCAGAGCTCACTTTTATTTTTGGTCTCTGCCAGGCTTAATCTCATTTGTCTTAGTCGCCGACTTCGCGAACCTGGCCGTTGATGCCTCCTAAATAATGACCCTGTAATTACGGCTGTTTAGGCGGTTTAGTTGCCACGTCGAAAGCCGCGCTCGAAAGCATTCCACTTCATTAGCCGATGTTTATTAGTTGCCAACATTCGTTTTGCCAACAAAGCGACAATCTCAAGAGCTTTCGCTAAAACCCATTAGAAGATCACTCGCTTTAGTAGAACCCCCTTTTCATAAATGGTATCTGGAGGCTGTTCGTTTTACGACCCGGCTGGACGGGCGAAGTGTGAAAAGCCTCTTAAAAAGAGAGTTTATAGCAAGTCGGAAGAGGATTCAAAACCTTAAATCATTTTTAAGCTCAATAAAGAGTTAAGTGTAAATGTGATTGAAACCTAAGTGAAAAAGCTGTTGAAAGATTGTACAAATGGAAACGGAAATTTTTATTAGGAATTAAAAGTTTTTTAAGTCATAACAAATTTAAATTGAATTTTTTACTCATTTTTCTTTTGTTCCAAAAATTCAACAACAATTTGTTTTGTAAAATAAAAAAAAAATAATTTTATTGAAAAAGTAATAAAATAGGTATTCTAAAAAGTAAAAAATATTATTTCATTATGATTCAAGATAAGAGAATATAGAGAAAATCCCACTTTTGTTGAATTTCGTCACTGGGATTTCCACATACAGTACGTCCCGTTCTCATATGCATAAATCAATTTTTTGCGGACTTTACTTTTTGTTTCGTTTAGCCGTTTTTTGGCGCTGAACACGTTCCAGTTTTACTTTCGGTTGGGGGCTTTGGCATTTTTGCACGTTGCACATTTATTTTAATTTCTGGCTGATCTCTTAGCAAATAGGCTGGGCTTTAGCCATATCCGAGCACGATGCACGTCCGCGACTGGGACTACTTTATGTAGATAATCTCAGAGATGGACTGGTCGGCAGGGGAGGGGACTGGGGATACCAGGACGACTCGGGTTGCAAACTGCTCATTAGTTTATTAATTAAGTTGTGCTGCGCGATCAGTTTCCCAGGCTGCAGCTGCTTCTGCTTATTTTTCTGCTGGCAGCTCCAACTTCAACTTTAGCTTCTGCTTTGCAGATTTATTTCTGTCCATTATGAAAATTGTCTATGGCATCGCCCGTTTCTGGGCTGCTTCTTCTTAACATTATTATGCTAGTTGCTGTAGTTATTTTAAATTGTTTTGTCTGGCCTAATGATACCCTACACGGCAACGGGGCAGCGGCACTTTAATCGACAGTAGTTGGGCTTTAACGCCCGGCCCTCAGCCTTCAGCCCGCAGAACCAAATAGCTCCGAGCTCCAAGTTCCCAGTTCCCAACTCATTTCGGGCTTTCGGTTCAGGTTTGGTTAGCGGCCGCTAAGTGGAAGGTGTTGAGAAAATGCACAAAAATTAATCATTTTATAATTGCTAAATTGCCGGCGGCCATTCAATTGCTCGCAGAGCTTAATACCCTACACAGGCTGAGAAACTGAAGCTCATAAATTAGGAATTTGATGAGGCGCTAAGCCAGAATAGAATATGCATTAACAAATGGCCAACGTGGGCCTCTGAAGTATCTTCTTGTCACTTCTTTTGGGCCCAAGCCTTATAAGAAAAGCAAGACAAATTAGACAGAGGTTTTGGTACACGGAAAAAAATAACTAATAAGTGAAGGTTTACAAAAATATAATATTAATAAATAAATTCGAAATATTATTAAACAATAATTTAAAAAGCCCATAAATTTAATTTTCACATGAATATTTGAAAAATATATTATTAATATTAAAATGTAAATCCATAAATTTAATGTACTTTCAATACTTTTAACACAAAAATATTTTTGTATGTATAGTCAAGAATAATTTGTTTCCTTCTTTGTTTGGGTAACATATAAATATACCTGGTCGAACTAGGCCCATAAAATATGTTTGGAGCTATAGTTCGTTAGCCCGAAACGCTTGAGTAATTTCTTTTGAAGAATTTCTAAGAAGTCTTTGTTTTCCCCTTCGAATTGATGGCCTTCGCCCTGCCCCAAAATGACGTCATCCCGGTGACCTTGGAGCGGAGTGTGTGGTGTGCAAATGGAGCTAATCAGAATCAGAATCAGACCATCTAGACACTTTCGGATCCGCCAGTTTAGCCCCAGAATTCTCTGGGCTGGCCAAGCCTGACGCGTTGTCTACATTTTTCTCGCTTTACTTTTAATTTTGCACGCGTCCCAGCGGGTTTTCTTTGGCAGGTTCTGTTCTGTTGTTTTTTTTTTTTATTTTTTGTGTCCATTCTGATGAGTTTGTTTAGTTTGAAATATGTTTTCTATACGTGCGTCATGTTTGGACGTCCCTGGTCGCGATTCCTGGCGGGTCGGGCACTATAATTAAAGGTATTGGTAGGCGTTACTATTGGCTCAGGTCCTCGAAAGGGGACAGGTTGGGGAACTAAGTATATAAACTGGAACGACAGCAGATGGTCTCCCTTGTCGAGGTGGACATTGCATCAGTCGGAGAAAAATCTACAAAAGATTCGCCGCGTTTCAGCGCTGCAAACAGTTATGCAAGTTTCCTGTAGCGCGATCTTCTACCAAATTCATAGGAAATTGCCTTAGCTTCGGTTTCAGCTTTCAGTTTCGGCCACAACCGGCAGTTAATAGCCGACTTGAAAGCTTGGACTCGGACGGATGTTGGTCTACAATTTGCGCGCCCGGCTTCCAACGCCTTCATCTGCGCATTTGCGCCGCTTTTGCTCTGCTCTCGGAATTAATTAGCACTTTTGCCTTTAAAATTATTTACTGCAAATAACAAGTTACACTCGGCGGACTCTGATTCTGGCCATCTTCAGAGCTCCGACTTAAGACCCGCTGGTTTCGAAAGCGAAAATCCAAAGGGGTACTTCAATAATTTGCAACGCGAATTAACGAGAATTTGTGGCCGGCCCAAAATGATTTACATTTTAATTTGTTTATTATGCTCAACGGTTGCTCAAATGGCTGTTGCAGAATATGGAACAAGGTGAGGATTATAAATCAGTTCCAAGAACTGGGTTACGAAGGTGCAAGGTATTTTAAAACATAGGCGGGAAATTAAAAAAAAATTATAAAATTTATATGTTGTTCACCAAAAATATACATTTTTAGCTAAGATTTTTCGGAAAAGTTAAATTAAATAATTATCTTAAAACGATATTAAAAGGGCCACTAAAAATAATGTAAAAGGCAACTATCTCAAAGAGTGCACCTTATTTATAGTATTTATACCATAAAAAAGCAGACTTAAAGGCCGCATTTCCTGGTACTCTATAAACATGATAAATGAATACCATTTCTCATAGCTCAGCCAAATTTGTATCCCAGCCAGTCGGCAATTGTTATCCATTATTTATAGAATCGCCGAACCAATCTTCTTTCGCATGCTGTCACAGCCATCCATCGCGATTCTCGATTGTATAACCGCACAATGAAATTACAAAAGCCCGGATAGTCGAGTTGAGTTGAGTTCCCAACAACAAGTGCGGCGAGCGCTTACCGCATTAACAATTGCAAATCTTTGGCCACAATTTTTATGACTTTAATTGTTTGTTTTCCTGGCATGACGGAGAACTCAGCCCAGCCAGAAGAAGATCAGATCGCGGCGGAGAATCTAAGTACCTGGAGTACCTCAGCCGGCAGGTAAGTTGAGTTAGGGAAATCAAATCGCAGAACTCGAGCGTTGAGAAAGCCCCGTTAATGTGACCCGACGTGCGCGGCAATAGATAAAAATGCCCAGCAAAAAGACAAAAAAAAAACACAAGACAAAAAGGCACAAAACGAGGCAAGACAAACATTTCAGAGACAGTCGGATAGTTGGATAGTCTGATAGACAGATACGTAGAGTTGTAGTTGCGGGTGGCCAGAAACCGCAGAGACTTCGCCTCTTTCCCGATTTCCCGCTTTCCCAGCCATTTCCACAATGGGCCAAAAGGCGGGGGAAAATGATGACCTCGTGCAGAAAACTAAGTCACACGAAGTGAACGACCAGCAACGAATCAGTGACTGAAAAATTGCCAACAAAATGTGGCGGATGGCATGACGATGATCTGAGACAAAGTCACTGGGTGAAGGGGTATCCGAGCGCCCAAAAGAAAAACAATGCCAAGGCATTGACACAGCTGCAGGCCATGAGCTGCCCCCCAGATAAGCCTTTTGGCCTTAAAAGGAGCAGTATTGAAGTATCGTACATAAACGTTATCTTACGACCATGTCACTGAAACCCCAAAACAGTTACACTCGCCACTCCAGTGATTTGCGGTTCAGGCAGCAGTGCTAACTTTAGACCACCTTCGAAAGGGAGTGGAAAGTCGTATAAGGAGAGTGTGGTTTAATTCTTATTAATGGAAACAGCTTTGTATTTTTTTTTTTCAAGAAAATAAATTACAGGTTCTACAATCTCATTTCAACCTTATTTTCAATAAAATATGGTTTCAACATACCAACTTGATATTTTATCATTTCATAAAAGTTATAAAAATACTGTTTTAAAATATGTAGTGAACAAATATTGTAAAATAAGATAAACATAATATTTATTCATATTAGAATTATATGAATACCTTGATCTTTAAAAAGTAAGTATTATTTTAACCTGCACATATCAATCTGATCTTTTGTCAATTTTTTTCTGTGGAACACATTTAAGGATGTAATCTTTAAGAATTTATTTAATTCTGTTTAACCTACTCATACCCTATTTTTTAATAAGGCAACATAATCGAAATTTTTAAACTTATTATTGAGTCAAAATCTGCCAAGTGGGCCACCCCTGTTCCGAAGGTCCGATTTTCATCGAACTTTTTTACTTTTCCGGTTCACAACGAAAATATAAGAACTTCATTTGAACGGTTTTGCGAAATTTTGAGTTTTACCGGAGTTATAGGGGTCAAAACATGGCATTTTTGACACTTTTTCGAAAAAGTTGCACTCAGTCATTAATTCATAACTTCGGAACGGTAAGAGATATCTTTATGATGTTTTCACTAATCGCTCAAGAATTATTATGGCTTTCCATAAAAAAATGTAAAAAAAAATTAAAATTTATTTTTCTTAAAAATAAATCAACATTTTTTTTTAGTTTTTATTTTTTTTAGTGTTCTTCACCAGCTATAGAGTTTAAAACCATTTGAAAATGAAGTTTGATTCATTACGAAAAAGATCCAAAAAAAAAAAAGAGTGGCCCGGCCAAAGGTTTTTCGCAATATCGATTTGAAGAAGGGCGCACAGCGGATTCCCATACAAAACGACAAGAAGTGCCTCATTGACAGCTGCAGTCGGCTGACGCTACGCGCGCAACGGCATGTGTTGACCAGCCAATTTTCATGAGCAAGCCGTTTTTGTATGGAAAACCGCTGTGCGCCCTTCTTCAAATCGATATTGCGAAAAACCTTTGGCCGGGCCACCCTTTTTTTTTTTTGGATCTTTTTCGTAATGAATCAAACTTCATTTTCAAATGGTTTTAAACTCTATAGCTGGTGAAGAACACTGAAAAAAATAAAAACTAAAAAAAAATGTTGATTTATTTTTAAGAAAAATAAATTTTAATTTTTTTTTACATTTTTTTATGGAAAGCCATAATAATTCTTGAGCGATTAGTGAAAACATCATAAAGATATCTCTTACCGTTCCGAAGTTATGAATTAATGACTGAGTGCAACTTTTTCGAAAAAGTGTCAAAAATGCCATGTTTTGACCCCTATAACTCCGGTAAAACTCAAAATTTCGCAAAACCGTTCAAATGAAGTTCTTATATTTTCGTTGTGAACCGGAAAAGTAAAAAAGTTCGATGAAAATCGGACCTTCGGAACAGGGGTGGCCCACTTGGCAGATTTTGACTCTATTGAAAGTTTAGTTTTATATATACTTAGTTCTTTAAATACATTTTTACGCCACATTATCTCACTTTCGAATGTGGTGAAATCTTAAAATATAAAATTACTTAGCCCGTCCTGTGATAATATTTAAGTGGACTTGCTCTGGCCAACCTAATCCTCGTTTCGAGGCAATGGCCCTGAACCGTATCGTATCGGTTGTCAACTTCGGAGCGCTCCTTCACTGACACTGACCGCCAAAATGGAAATGCGTTACAAATCTGGCCGCAAGACAGGCGGCATCTGCATCTGCGTCCTCTATCCACCTGCCCCCTACCCATCCCCCACCAGTCAGTTGCAATTTCAATCAAGCAGCTACAGGCTAAGGGTTGTCCGGAGGCAGGAGGTGCCCACTGTGGATACTAGAGCATCGGCTGGGCAAGCAATTTTTATTGGCAATCTTATGGTTATCAAAATAAATGAAGTGTTACAGCAACAAGTTGCGCGGCGCGGAAGCCGAGCTACGTGCCTGCCTTTGGTCGCTGATTGCTTGGCCACACTGTCCCAAAAAAAGGGTGATATTAATCATTTTACAGAGGGACCTCACAAATCGAACTGAAAAACTGTGACTATAGAAACAGAAAGCGCACAAATAATATCTCTAAAAAGAAAGAATAAAAATACCAACTAATCAGTTAAAGTCTTGTTTTTGTATGTAAGAATCGAAGTCTGTACATATGATATCATACGATATCACTTCATTTTCCTTTTTGATTCTTAGTCTAAAGATACGATTAAATAATAATATATATCTATCCCCAAGAGGACCTTAGCAATATAAGATCAGCTTGACTTAATCTCTCTAATTAAACCCATAATTTATATCATTTTTCTCTCTGCAACGTCTGACGACTGCAGACCTTCCAGGATTTTGGCATCAGCAGACGTTGGAAAAGTGGGGAAATAGTTAAGCCGCCAGCGGATTGGAGGCAATTTTCAATATACAAATACATGGCATCCTGGCCGGAGTGGCGTGGGCAAAACTCTACAAACGCTGGCACAAATTGAATATTAAGCCAGAGATTCGCGAATCGCGATCTGCTGACCACTGGGCGATTCTGCAGCAGATAACAACGATCGCGATAAGCGACCCAGAAGGCGCTTCCTGCCGATCCAAAGTGGCCCGCTGTGGCGTTCGTTTGCCACACGCAATCAATGAATGTGGATGGGGATGTGGATATGGATGGGGATGCCCCTTGGACCCGATCCCATGCTTCAGCACTTTGATCATCATTTCGACTAATCGGCCCGCTGTGCAGATCCACAGATGCCCAGCCACAGATCCAGATCCCGATGCAGATCCAGATGCAGATACAAGTACGAATACGAATACGAGTTCGAGTGCATCTCATGCATCCACATCCACATTTACATCTGCAGCTGGGGCTGTTTATCTAGCTGCGATTGTCGCTGCCCAGTCACTTGGCCATGTTGTTAGTCATTTGTTATGAAACAAGTAAAAGGGTCTCTGGTCCGAGGATCTCCCATGTTGTGCATATGCATGAGACTCCAGTCCCCTCATGTCCCATGTCCCAGGTCCACTGTCCATTTGGCTGCTGCTGTGTGGCATTTCAACTGCCGGCCAGTTGCCATGTGCGGAATTTCTTAACACGTGTCACCCTGCTGCATTTGCCTTTAACTGCCGATCGGGCAGGGGTATTTAGCCACAGACTGCGATGGTATAATAGATCCCCAGTTGCCGTGTGGTTAGCTGAAAAGCCTTTTAATGAGATGCTGGCAATCTATTTGCTTATCTCCTGTTAGCTTGAAATAATAAGGATTAGCGAGTACACGATAGTTAAAAGAATTACCTCATTACTTTTTAGAGTTTTGCAATAACCTTCACTATGCTGAAACTTACTTTTTATTTAAGCAATTAAACGATTATCAAAAAGATTATATATTTCAATTTCAATTTATACGACTTTTAAATTTTTATTTCTTTCTATTTTATTTTTTTATTATTTAAACAAGTTTTTAAATTGAGCCTTATTAATCCAACGTTTATAAACCCCTTTTAAAGCAAAATTTGGTTCCTCCTTAAAGTTGGCTTTATATTAAGTTTCGAATATTTTTGACGCCATCTATGTATTAAGTTAAAAAAGCTTTATCTTAGCTTTGTGACGCGCTTTGTAGCTTAAAAAACCATAGTGAAAGTAAGCTCAATTCTGTGTAGAAAACTAACGTAGAAAGCATGTACAAATTTTTTGACCTGTAGATAATGGAAGTAAATACTTTGCACAAAAACTGGTTATTAAAAGTAAAGTAAATTTTAAATGGATAAATATATTTATTTATTTACATACTGTTTGCTTCTCTGTAAAAATTTTAATTGTAAATTAGTAAATAATGCTTAGCGGATTTCTTTAAGACTTTAGGTCCTTAAATAAAACTTAAGGAGACATTTCTTTATTGACTTTCCTGATGACGTAAGAACAATTAATAAATTCTAAATTAACCAAATTCCACTTTTATAAAGGATATTTCCTTGATTTATTAGTCACCAATTAGGGCTCCCATCAGACTCATACACATGACAACAAAGCGGTCATAAATCGGTAACCACCTCGACACAGACAGATTAATCGTCAAATGCGACGATTTAGACCACACCAAGGACATTTTGAACAGAAGACAGAAATCGGGTCACTCAGGTGATGAAAGGACTCCCATATTAGATGAAATTATTAGTTGGTATCAGGGAGAAACCATCTAAAGGGTAATCCAAAATTTACCTTTATTAGTCTCCGAATAGTAGTTACAGAGGTGTCATTAGACCAGCTCGCCTCTTAGCTTTATCAGTTGCAGCACATGCACGCTGATTTTTTCATTGAAGTAATTTCAGCCAGCTTACAACTTTCAATACTATAATATATTCCACGAAGCTTTCAGCTTTAAGTCATTAAATCGCGTGTATGTCTAATAAGCCGAGCGACGAGACACTTAATTATAAGCATAAAAGTCCCAGGTGGAACGGGGTCCGACTGGAACTACATAAACAACGGCTATTAGAGAGGACAGGTGAACACCGTGAATTTTTCCTTCTTTTTTTTATTTTGATGAGACCAAGTCGTCCTAATGCGACTGCAGAAGGAATTCATACAAATTAGCGGTGAAATAAATTAGGCGGCAGCGTCGCCGGTTTTCTGTCTCTGTTCCGAGTAAAAGCAAATTAAATTAGGCAATGCATACTGCTCGAAAGGGAGAAAAACGAGGCGAGCCAAAGGGAAAGCCATTCAGGTAAATGTAAAGTAAATAAAAACTGAAGTTTAAAATGTTCCTCTTTCAAATGCTCTTGTTGGCTTAATTTATAATTCGATACTTACGAAAATATATGTCAAAATTATTTTAAAACAAGAAAACATTGGTATTTTAAAATTGGGAATTGAAAGAAAACATTTTGTTTTTCAGTATCTAAAGGATTTAAATAAATAAAAAAATCAAAACACATTATTTGTTACCTAAAATTGAAATTATGGAGATTTATTAAATAAATATCGAATTCCACGAATATTGTACAGTACCTAAAGTTATTGTTATTTAAATTTCAGAGTTCTTAAAAATTTTCATTAAAAAATAGAGCAATCGAAAGGGTATTTAAATATCGCCCATGGGTCTTCCAAAGGTTGTGACCTATCGCCCTTTTCGGCTGTCGGTCTGCTAGTCCGTCTGTCTGTCGGGATGAAGGGTTTGCTGGTAAAGCGCATTCATGGCTGGGGATGTCAGCAGCCAAATGGGAACGAGCATCAGCCAAATGCGACATGACAGGCTGACTCGTCTCCCTGGCCCATTTCCCTTCTTCTTTCTCCTTTTTTTTTGCGTGGAGTGGTCCGACTTAGGCGGTGCTTAAAAACGCGTAAATGGCAGCCAGTCACATGCTAATTTGCAGCCCCACCCAATGCCATCGCCCCCCAAATAAACCCATATGCCGGGACAGCTAATCATGGCAGTGACAGTGGCACTAAAATGTCAGAGAATCTGGGATCTGCCATGAGAAGTGACGCTAATGAGCTGACATAATCCTAGGACCTGCGTTGGCGTTGCAATTAAAAATATTTAATCATTATTGGCAGACGAGGCATCGTGTGATTTTTTTTATTTTTCCCTCTTCCTCTTCCTTTTTGTTTTTAATTTTTGTGAAATATTCCCTGCTCGTGGTGGTGACAAATTAAGCCGATTGACTTTGACTTTTGATCCTCTTTTTGTGGTATTTGTTGCCCCCTAGAAAGTTTCGCAAAATGAGTTTTTAATGCGGAGGTAAAAAACGGAAATCTTTTCGGCCAGCTTATCGCTTTATCCCGCTGCCAGGGAAACTTGGAAAAGTCGAAGACCCACGCGTCCTACGTCATTGGCATGCTAAATGCCTGTTTCGCCTATTCATACGCCCCGTTGGCCGGCCTCAACTTCGACCCCCAGAATGGCCGGCCACTCGCATAAAAATGCTCATTACAATTGCGCCAAATTTTTATTGTTGCATACATTTCGCCGGCGCACTTGAGCTGCTTTTCTGGCCAAAAGTCGAAGGCAAAACTTATTTATGTTGTACACATATTTGCCAGCAATTTGGGCCGAAATACATGGACTTCTATATGTACAAGTTAACTGCCGGCAGTCTGGCTTTGTCTGCCCAAACGATGTTCAATGCCGAAATGGCGGAAGGCCGATAACCTCATTATTCATACTCCTTCTGGCTGATTGTTGTACTTTGAATATTTGATTAAGAGGCCAGATTTTTTATTGCCTGCCTATTTGCCCTCAGTTGAGCGTGATAAAGCCGAAAATGGTGGAGCATACACACTAGGAGATAAAAATTTAACAGGTTTGAAGGAGGAAAAAATTCAAATTGCATTTAAATTGACTTGCTACGAAAGTTGGAATAAATTTTCATACAAACCCGAATATATATAGTCCCGAAATAATCTAATAAAAGAAGATTAAATTCCTTATAGCCTTCAAGAAATATCGTAGACAGGCCTCTCTATGTTATTTCGAACAATACAATTATCATTGACAAAGGAAGTGAACCTGTGCAAACCCTTTTCATAGAGCAATTGTTCACTTTGGCCAGGGAAAAAAGAAAATTATGATCCCTGACCTGAATTCAACATTTCTTTTCACCTTCTTCCCTGTCCAGTTAATAATTGAGTTGATTTTACCCATTTGCTTTTCACTTTTCGGACAGCTCATGTCGGGCAAACATTTCCATCGAGCATATTTCCAATTATTCTGCCACTTTTGTGTGCCAAAAGGGTTTCGCTCCTGTCTGATTCTGTTTGCCCAAAGTATTGTCCCTCTGGCAAAGTGGACAGCAGACGGGGTTTTGTTTAGGCTCAAGTAAATATCATTTTCTGGACAAATAAACTTGGGGGAATTTAAGTATGGCAAAGTATACACAAGTCTCTCGAAGAATTCGGTTTATTTTAAGATCACAAAAAAATGTTTAAACATAAATTTATAGCATTTCTAGTGGTAGAAAGAGTATTTTATAATTCTACCTTATATCTGTTCAGCTATTTTTCCATCATGGAAATTTAACCACCACTTTAACCGCCGAAAATGAACTAAAATAATTTCATTTGAGAGCATATTTCGCCGAGTGCAAAACCGTAGGCTTTTGGCTTTGTGGGGATTTTTTTTGCATAGTGGCATGCACATTAATTGAGCCACTTGGGGCATGGCCTAATCAGCACACGCATAATGAGCACAATTAAAGGACAAACATAATTACAAGTGAGCTCTGCCCACACAGGGCAAACAAAAGAGCAAAAATGGCCAAAGGACTGGGCCAGAAAGGGGCAAACAAAGGAAAAGCACGAAAAGAAAGCGAATCCTGTGCAAACTGGGCAAATGAAATTAACAAATTTCGCTAGCGCATGCACAAAAGACTTGAGCCCAAAGCCCTCCTTACATATTTACGTATGGAAGTCACACAAAGCGATTTCGGCCTGGGCGCTCGATTACACACCAGACTGGGGTTTGGGGGTTTTTCGGTCCATTTCTGGGTTGGGGCTGTTAAATGCGGTGATAAATGAGTTAAGGTAATGCCTTACATGCGATGAGACTCCCGGGATACTCCTGCACGCGCGCCTCTAATGAAATCATTTAAATACAACCCACCCGAGCGAGCTGCTTCTTGCCCAGAATCGCAACCCACTGGTTCCTTTCCCAGGAAGTCCTGAAATGTGAATGGGATTTGTACCTACCGCAAAAACGTGCCAAAGCTCTTAGTCGACGGAGTGGGTGTTGGGTCATTCCTGTGACAGTAGAGGTTGGAAACCAGAAGCATTTCCCACTCAAAATATCTTGTTATCGCCAGTGCATAACTTTCAGCAGAGGCAGTTGTCAGGACATTTAGCAGGCAGGGCCTTAATTAATATTCCAGAAAAGAATGCTTACACTGGAAAAATAAGGGCTGATTTTGGCAGCACAGACGGTAAGTTTTTCATGTTGGTAAATTATTTATTGATATGGAACGATAATCAATTTGATATTATTTGGTATCAATTATGATTCAAAGAACCTCCAAGAGAGAGAATTTTACAAAATGATATCTAATATTAATTTTACCAGTATTGCTTGGTAGAACGACCAGAAAATTACCATCTTTGATACATTTACCATATTGATTTTATCCCAGTGAGTTTTTTTATCTGTGGATAAAAAAAAAAAAGCATATGCAAAACTTGTTATTTCAATAGCTTAGATTTTTATAAATCCCGAAATTATCAAAGGGCTTACATTAAAAAAAAAAGATAATAAAATAAATCTATAAAAAATATATTGTATAATATTACAGCAATAAATAGACAGTAAAAAGGAAAAGCAATCTTATAGCATTGCCCATTTTGTCACACCAAATCCTGTGCATCTTTTACCCTGCAACATTCAAAGGCAGCCACATCTATCAACTGGATACCCGAGGATCCTTCCATCTCCCGTTACTGCAGTAAGCCACAAAACCAGAGAGAGGGGGGAAACAAATTTCAACTATTTTAGTGCAGGCGCAGCTGCGTTAAGGACACTGACTTCCATTCCCCCGGCTGTTGACTTCGATATATCATGGCAAATGTCAAGCAGCGTGTTACTTTGTTTAACACCCAGCATCGCAGCATCCACATGGAAGCGCAAACACTTGTACGAGTGAGTATATTTCAGGGCCCAGATAACATTTCATTTTTTACGTCCAGCAGCACTTACGCACCAGCGCGCAAAAGGGCTGGGATATCTGGGTATCTGGAAATACATTACTGCAGTTGATGGTTTTCCAAACTCTGGGTCGCTCATAAAACAAAAAAAGAGTAGAAACTACGAAATATGCTAACCAGATGGAAGGCGAGGACCCTTCCCTTCCATTCCATTCCCTTTCCATAAATAATAAACTGGCTGTGTCTTTTATAGCGAGTGCGACGGATGCGACAGCTGCTGTTAATTTGCCGTGTCGTTTTGCAACACTTTTATGATTCAATTCCACCGACAGTGTCTCATCACATAAAAGGCCAAAGCGCCTGCATACACAATCCCTCTGAAGTGGGCGTGCCAATTAAGCCGAGGCGACATCAACTTTAAACTCCCCTAAAAACCCAGGCTTCAGGCTTTTACAAATGTTTACAGAAAGTGAGGAAAAGTGGGGAGAAATGGGGGAAAAAATAGGGAGGGGAAACGGATAGAAAAAAATCCTGAAGAGTAACCGCAGAAAAGTTTCGGGGCACGGAAAGCGGCCAAATGTTTGAGCAAAAGATAAACGCGGAAGGCTAAGCTTCCGTTTCCGCTGCATTTTTGCATTTGCGGATTGGAACAGGCCCCCCAACTGCCCAGAATCATCCTGGGTTTTTGCAATGCAAATTTTATCAAGTGGGATTGCATAAATTGTGACTGCCATTGAATTATGCGACCCTGTGCCGGCATTATGCACCGGAATTTAACTTTAATCAATGCCTCCTCTCCCCCTCGACGACTCTTGTTTATTTACATTAATCATAGTTAAACTGGCGCCACTAATTGATATATTATAGCTGTCATCGTTTTAACCTATAATTAAGGCAGGGAGCCGGCTGCCAAATTGAAAAATGAAATGAGCACTGCGAATGCAACACTTTACAAGCCGCTTACACGTCCGCGGACATTTATTGGGAATGGGTAATTGCAAATGCAAGTGAAGCTCGTCGTGGAATCATGGGAAAAAAATCATACATATCTGTCTGGCTCATCATTAAAATATTTTCAATTTCGCTTTAACAGTTTGCTACATGTTTTGGACATGGATAAAGGACCTTTATTGTAAATATTTAATATTTATATTGTTCACTGTCTGCAGGGATTTAATTTGGATTTTTTTCAAAGCGAACAAATAAAAGAAAAATACTTTAGTGGCTATGTGAAAAAAAATTGGTATTAAATATAATATCTAAGCTAACAAAATCCCTTAAACTAAGCGCATACCATGAAAAACATTAAAATATTTAATTTAGTTTAAAATCCAAAGATAGGTCGACAACATTTGTTATCCCATTTGAAGCGCATTCAAAAGTCAATCATGAATACGTTTTTTTCACCTTCATAACATAAAAAGCTCCGCGTATTTTTAAACTCATTTGTGCAATTCGTAATCCCCGCACAGCAGCGCCAAAAAGAAATGCAAAAGAAATTAACCCAAACGAGGTTTTCTTTTCAACAAGGCGAACATGGCGTATGCGTGATATTTTTGCTGAGCAAACGAGATAAAACTGTGCGCTCCGTTGATTGAGTTGAATAAATTATGGTTGCATGTTGATTAACTGCAGCCCAAACAATTCCGCATTGGTAATTAAGTTGCGAACCGAAAAGTGTCCAGAAATGAGTGGAATACATAGCGAAAGTTTACTACTTTGACATTTTAATAAGCTGTCAGTGGCCATTAGGCCAAAAGGACTGCCATTAAAACTAGCAAAGGGTTTTAAGCCGCTTTGTGTGGACCGGCCAAAAATACCCCCGGGGTGTAGTAAAAGGTGATTGCAAAGTGTCGAGCAAAATTTATGTGTCAACTTAAAATTGTTTGATGTCGAAGCGATTGGAAGCCACAGGGGTTTTATGTCAAATCGTTATTTTAATTATTAAAATTCAATGCATAAGTTAATACTTCCTTAAATTACTATAAGAAATACCAATTTGGTCTACATTTTTATACCTTCCATTTAAATGACAGTGCAGAGAGTGATTGATGTTTTCCAATGGACCCATAAGAGCTTAATTTAATTTTCTCGGACACCTTTATTGTTTTAACCCTGAGTTCTGTCCCTGACATTTTCAACAAAGGAGCTTTATCCTCATCCATTTTCGAGAAGAAAAATAGTCGCTGACACCTCACTTGATTGCAATAAAATCCGTTGGCTGGTCGATCGATATGCACATGGAAATTATACAGAAACCCCACTCTCTCTTTTGGTCCCCTGAAATCTTAACTTCAGCTCAGCTTGCCGATGATGTCCTGTGTGTGTGAGGGTGTTGAAAAATTCATAAAAAAAATTCCCCTAGATGGGAAAGGAGGATACGGACGCTCAGACCCTGATGCATTAAACATTGACACCTCCGCGAGGGCTCCAGGCTCCAGGTTAATCAACTTAACGCACTCGCATAATACGACGAAAAGTTTAATTAAAAGCTTAATTAATGAGGGGGGCTCCAGACGACGGGACGTGGCGTGTGGCCTGTCAACCCATCGGCCCTACTGCCACGCACATGCTAGCAATTAAAATTAAAATTTTATGCTAAACTAAGTAGCAACTCAAGGCTCAAGCAACCCGAGCCGTTCGCCATTCGCCTAAGCTGTCGTGCATGCGGCTGGCAGCTAATACCGCCCGTTCAACGGGGCGTATGCATAATAATTCGGATTCATCGCATACCATGTGCCACAGGTCGCCGATGTAATTAATATTAATTAGCCATTTGCATGCAAATATTGTGTTGCATTTGGCCGGGACAAATTCGAAAATGTTTTCGATAAAGTTAACTCATTTGAAGCACATTTGAATTCTGCGAAACATTTTACTTTACATGTAACCAATTAAAAAATTTCTGTATTTACTTTTTTTTGTAAAAGAGCTTTTTCTCTGACATCTGAAATAAAATATACACCCTTCTTTCCACTAGTTTATCCAAACGATATAAAAATATTTTGCTCAACCAATAAAATGAAGAAAAAAGCAATACTATTTTTTCTTGCCAAGTTGTTCTGTGAATTACCTCGTCAGAATGTTTTTATTGGCTAAATAAATTGCCGAAATTCCTTTATCTCATCTCCCGTGTACCTCAACAAAATGTCAACAGGGAAAGGAGCAAAAAATAGAAATGAATGAAGAAAAACGCCCCAAAAGAGCTTCAAGGCCTGCACTTCTTGGACATTTCTGTGTACATTTGCACGGATATTGAGTTCGCATCTGAATCGAGTTGGATCAGCAAACGTATCTGTGTCAGCTCAAGAGGCTGCCTGACTGCCCACTTCGTTCTGACCAAACTTTGTGCCACACTTTAGCAGGACAAAACTAATTTTGCTGCTGGCATGTCGCGCAAATCTCTCCAGAACTTTCGATTCAGGCCCAACTGGAGCGTAGCGTATACGCCACGTTGTTCGAGCGAAGCGAACAGTTTTTACTTGGTTCCCTTTTTTTTAAATTTCTTGTTCGAGTGCCACAAATGCCTGTAGTGGGATGTGTTTTGCTTGTTCTCATTTCGTTGCTCTTTTCCATTTCGATGCTGACACGTCGTCGTCGCCTCCTCGTCCTCCCGAAATCCTCGAAATTCTCCTGCACCCGCTCGTTATTTGTTACTACTCACTTCCCCTTCACTCGAAGCTGTTTTTCCCAGCAATTTGACGTTTTTGCTACGGTATCCTTGTCTATTTCCCATCGCTGAATGTGTGTTATTCCAAACCTAATAGATTATTTGGCGCTTTGCTGGAGAAATAAGTTTCCGTTTTTGTCGAACAGACCTTGAATTATGTTGTTTCGACTGTCAGGAGTGGAGAACACTGGGAAAATTTTCACATGCATGATTCTAAGCTAGAGGTAAAAAAAAACAAAGTATTTTTAAGTCCTTTAAAATTAAAGATGAATGAAAAATATAATTTTTCTAAAAACACTAATTTGAAGAATTTGCGACTTTTAAAATTCTTTCCTTAAGTTAGCTAAAATAAAAGCTTACAAAAACACGTCCGCGAATTCTTCAGATGAATTCTTCATATAAATGACGATTGTTTTTAGATATTTAAAAATACATTTTATTTGAAAGCTCACAAATAATTAAATTCAACATACGGACCAGAAAACGGACCTAACAGTTTTAAAATAAAGATAAATTTAATGGATCTAAAAAAATATAATAAAATATACAAAACATTAAACAAAAAAGCGTAATCTCCCATAAACGCAGCTTTTTTTCAAACGATATATTTCCCATTTTTTCCTGGTCCTCAGTGCCGCATTCTCATCTGTCTTCGACACAAATGTCTGCGAAGTTTTTGCCTGGCAAGCCGGATTTGCGGAGACTTCCTGCTGCACATCTGGGCCATGTCGCCCCGGTATTTCTGCTTATGCGATGCGATTTCCCCGTCGAAGCTTAGCCAAGCATGCCGGGAAGGCCAGGCCAAGATTTAGTGCTGCCCGGGCCACGCCCACCCGTTGAGCAGCCGTTTTTGTGTGCAGCCGCCCAAATTAATGGCTAATGAAGCGCAAGGAGGGCAGGTGATTGCAGCCGAGTGCCATAAAAGTCAAGTATCCGGGCGGAGTTTAACCGAGCAGCTTCCTGCGCCCGCCTGCACGCCTCATTTGCTGCACAAATACTCCTGCCCACGCCGCATCCTGTCGAGTTCATGGCCGAAAAAAAGCGAGAATAACAGAAGTTCAAGCAAATAAAAATCACATACATTTTTCGGCTGCCATCAGCAGTTGGAATTGCAAATGCAGTGCTCTGCAATGATTTGTATCGATGCAATATACTCAGTGTAAACACTTTTCCCCACTTTTTCCCCCTTTTGAGACATGGTAAATTTCTTTTGATTTTTACGGTCACGACTTGCCATAAGTTCATTCAGCCCGATATTGATGATCAAGTTGAACTTGAAGCACAAAGTTTACTTTGCATTCGACACTCGGTAAAGCTGACAGAGAAAGGGCCCACTGAGTCGTGACCTGGCCAAATGCAAATATATTTAAGGACATTTAGGAGGAAATCAATCAATTTGCGTTGCCTTGACAGGACATAAACAAAATCAAGGCAGACAAGAAAAGAGATAAGAATTTAAAGTTGTTTAACAGAACTTGCAAATTATCGATATTTTCAATATTTTGACAATTCGATAATATCGATATTTTAAGAGGATATTTATTGATAAATATTTTTTAGGAAAACTATTACTATTTTAGGTATTACATTTCAAGCAATATTTGAGTTACAAATTACAAATACATTTATAAAGGACAATGCAATAACTTACGTTTAGATCAAACGTTTAGCATAGAAAATGTGTCACTTGAGCAGGCATAAATTATTTAAATTCATTCATTTATCACTGCTTGCTTCCCTATCCCTCTCTTCATTTTACTGGCATTTTCACCGCCCGTTTAATTTCATTTACAAATCAAACGTCAAATCATTTCACATATCAATGCATTCCATCGGGCCCAAATGTTGTCGTTTTCCCTCGTTATAGCCCTCTATATATGCGTTCAGCCCCCGGGTCCTTTGGGCTTTCTGCCTTTTATCGATATTCAAATATGTCAGGTCGCCCCTTATTGATTACATTGCCAAACAATTCGGAGACACATTTGGACTTATTGTTGCGCCCATTTTGCGCTTCATTTAACATCGCCTGCTTTTTGGGTACGGAAAGTGTTTAAATGCCGCTTCCGTCTTGTTTTTCCCCTGTTCGAGTTCCCCTCCTTTTTCGATGTCTGTCATGTGCGGTTTTAATATTTGAAAGCGTACAAGAAAAGTGCGTATTTTATTGATTTTCATTTACGCAAGTATTCATAAAAATTGGTTTCTGATGTGTTTTTTATGATCGTGTATTCCTCATAGGACATCTTGTCCTGGATACCTCGTAAACATTTTCATTTAAGAATGACAATGGGATAAATGCACAAAATATAGAAAAATTAAATGTAATTAAAAAAAAAATCAAGCAAGACCAGCTTAACTAACTAAAATGTTTTATTTTATTTAAAAATATATTTTTTCCCCATTATTTATGCTATGAATTTAACCGTTATATCCCACAGTGCTCGTTAGTCGCCTGTTTTGGGCCGTTTCTCCTTTTCAGACAAATTAAATGCATTAATAATGCATAAAAACATGTAAAAATATTGATAAAGTCGCGCTCAATTTTCGCAGCATTTCCCACAGCTACCAAAGGTGGTCTTAGCACTTCAAATGTGAGCAATCGCACGTGGCATATGCGGCGTATGCGTAATTTTCGCATAATCATGCGGTGTCCCAAGCTATTGAACACACTCGCAGACACACACATACACGCAGCAATAAACCTGTCAGGGCGGCATTAAAAGTAAGTCTCTAAATGTTATTTACACACACACACAAACGCGAGGACAATCAGCGGGAAAAGAGAGGAAACAAAGGATCTGCAATGGAAGGAGCATCCCAGAATTGTACAGAGAAAAAAAACTAAAAGGAGTTTTCGGTTTTCTATGAAATATTTAAAATAAATAAATCCATTATCCTAAAATGTTTTTATACACTAAAAAAAATTGACAAAAGATCATATTGATATTTGCAGGTTAATTTTATATTTTCTAAAGATCACGTCATTCATACCATTTTAATTAGAATAATGATATGATTAAATCATACATTTAATATTGATCACATCGTTTTTTTATTAAATGAAATAAGATATAATTGACAATATTTTAATTTTTAAAAATATTTCAAATAATAATTGTCAAAACTTAAAAGGTTTAAAGGTCGATTTGCGTTATTTTCCTCTGTATGGTACTATGATTCGGTTTAGTTTTTGTGCCTTCATCAGAAGATCGTAAAAATTAAAATGATTGCCCAAACTTTGTCCGCTGCACGTGTAAAAGTTTTGTCATTATGCTGAGTAGCGCTGTCGTTAATGGGTTTCCTCGCCTCCATGTGTGTCCCGCTGGAAAGGAAAAGGAAAACCCATCCCCTTTGGCGCCCCAGCAATCCAATTGCCATTGAGCTTTAATTTACAGCAGCGAGCAAATTGTCGACATTCGCTTGTCGGTGGTGGCTCAAAGCAATTGTATTGCCATAAATCAAAGGTCCACAAAGTATTCCGAACTATTTTTTATTGTTCTCTGCTGTGGGTAAAAGCGTAGTTAACTTAATGAACACGTTCCATTTGCAGACAAAGCCGAGCAGCAAATGAACTTTGTGTTCAAACAATGCAGCAGCGGCCATATAAAGCGATTGTTTGTTTGTCACATAAAGTGAAAGACAGTTAAGACGTTTCAGCCATCAAGGAATATCTGCAGTGGCCTCGAGTGATGTTAACGTGGCTCTGTTATTGGCAGCAGAAATTGAGTGAAATAAAACAGCTGTGTTTGTTATGCTCTGTGGGCGAACACGCGGCGTATGAGTGATTTTAGTGGACAGAAGTTAGTTCTTGCTCTTAAAGATAAAATCTTTAAATTATAATGCAATAAAGAATAAAAGTATTTATCACATTTATTTGCCCTGCCTGCATCTTGTCTCCGATTAAATCTAAATTTATTCGGCACAACTTTCAAACGAAATTTGGTTTAAGCCCGCATTTTCAAGCTGTTAAATAACAATTTCCAACAACTCCCTCTTGGCTTTTCAAAATTAAATGTAGCATGCCCCGAAAACCAACCATTTCTCATTTCCCGTTTTGCCGGCATCCAGAAATTTCTATTATAATCGAAACTTTTTATCGGCGCAATGCGCACTTGGCGAAACTTTTGCATTTCGCACGAGCTCGAAATTACTTTGTCCTGGCGGGGAAATGTCCTGCGGCCACTTGACGCATTAGCGAACTACGAACGCGTTACAATCGTGGCCATAAACATCATGAAATTCCGTAATTGAAACCAGCATTATTTGCGAGGGAAGAGGGAGTTTTCCCCTGGAAGCGGTGGGCGGTTATATTGTCCTTTTAGTCGGGGCAGCTGATCAGATTTGGGAGGACAACAGCTTACCTGCCCACTAATTACGCTAATTATCATTACAATTAGCTGGCTAACTTTTCGCTTTTGTTGAGACTCTCATTGGCGAATTTATTATTCAGAAACTCTACTCAAAACTTTGTTATAATCGGAATGGTTTATGCGGGCAGATTATGCGAACTAAGATTGATGGCAAGTAAGTTTGCAAATAAAGATTAAAAATTTGGTAATATTATATACACATTTTACCCAAACAGTATGTAAACTTATTTCTTTTTTGAACTAGAATAATTTTTGTAAAGCCCTAAATTTTCCCCGCATAAACCCAGTTCATCATCTCTTTTGTTTTAAGCCCGAAACTTTTAATGAGCCTTCGGACGGAAATTTGTAAATTGAGTTTGTACTTTGTGGACTTGGCTTGCTCTCCGGATTGAATCCGAAACACATGTCCAGAGCATTTCGCCCAATATTTCAGTTAACAGCCACTCAGCGACGGATTCAAATGGAAAAGTTGACTCGCTGGCTTGCAAGTCGTCCGGAATGACTTTCCTCTGTGGCTGCACGGCATAAAAAGGCATAAAAAGGAGTCCCGAAATAACACGGAGCCCAACTGACGAGGCGACTATGGCATGTCCTCCTGGTCTGGTCCCATAGAGTAAACATAATTCAATTAACCCGGCGCTCGTTGTCGGTCGCTTTTTGGGGGCATTGTTGTGTGAAGGAGCAGGCACCGACGACGCTAAAATAACTGAAAACGACAAGCCGATGATGGCACATTGCCAAAGGCACTGAAAGAGCAGGTACACGGTGGAAAATACTCAAAAGTCAGAGAATCTCCGAGAGAGATATGCGTATGCAATACCAGAAATTTAACATGCGCATATCGATTTGACCGTGACGTGTTTTTTTTTTTGTGTATTGGTTAATTTCTCATTAAATCCAATTGAACTAAAATTTAGATTTTTTTCCAGTGCATATGCTGCAGTTACTAGATGCATGCAACAAGCCACAAGAGCAGCGCGGCTCCAACAAAGCATTTGCATTATTAAAATTTTCATTTGGCGGCCTCTCCTGAAAATAAAGAACCTGCTAATTGACCTTTTGTGGGGGAAAATCCTAATCTTTAGCCTCTCTAAGTGCAGAAAGTACAAATTAAATTTGGAACGGTTGGAGTTTACCCAAAGTAATTTCAGCTACAGTTCATAAAGTACCTCCATCAAGTTCTATCCTCAATCACTCTCCTTTGCTGTTCTGCCAAAGCAACGGCGATAATAACTATTGTATGCTTAATGAGCTAAATGCTGAAAAACTTTGACTTAACCGAGCACAACAGGCGTCAACGTTGCGTTCGCTCATTCATCATCTGCAAGGAATTTACGCAAAGCAGCAGCTGAAGTGTAAATGTCATTGTCAGCCTGGTTGGGTTGGGCGAAATCGAAGGGGAAGTTCATTCCGTGACCTTTGACCGTACCCTATGCTACAGGGGTATACCGAAAAACGGGGTTAGAAGTTTTTAAAATATTATGATTAAATATATTAGTTAGTTATTGTGGTATTTAAAGGACCTTCCATAAATTATGACTAGAATATTATTAATTTCCAGTTTTTAAATGTTATATCACCTATATAATCTTTTTTTCCTGGTCAACAGTGTGTTTTATTTACCATTAATATTCTATAAAAAAAACCAATGTAAATTTCAGCCTTACCATATTACTGGCTTTCTTACATCTTAAAAAATAGAAAAAGTTACTAAACATAAATCGCTTTAAAATGTGTTAGTACCTACATATTATTTATCATTAATATTCCAAAAAAAAAAACCAATGTAAATTCCAGACTTATCCATATTATTGCCCTTTCATCTTCAGATGCCGACAGGATATGCATGTCTCTATCCGGATTCCTGGCATCATCGTTACTTGTGTTTCTTATTGCTTCTTTTATTGTGCGACACAGTGGTTGGGTGGAGTCGTCCTCAGAAAAGAAGGACAGCCAAAGGATGCGTGGCTGTGGCACCGAGATGGAGACGCACGACTGCCGTTGACACGTTGGGGGAAGGCGGAAAAGCGAAAAACCCGGCAAAAACTAGGGGTTTTCCGAAGGGGTTAAAAAGGCGGGAAGACGCCAGCCCAGGCTGCGGGATCTGTGGAGTGTGACTTTGATTTTTGGTTCGGGTTGCGGGGCACTTTTCGACTGGGATTTACCTTGGAGTAATGACTTCATTTTCCGCCGCATACATTTCCAGCAATGTCACGCCTGGCCGCGGCTGCTTTGTTTTCATTTTCCAGCCTCTGTTTTATTTCTTCACCTCCAAAAGTTGAAGCCACAAAGGGAGGAATCCATTGAAAGTTTGCCTAAAAATAACTTGTGAAAATTCCTTTAAATTTAATACACTTTTTTCCTGCTTGCGGCACGCCCCGAACAGTATTTTATTTCTAAGGGCAATTTGCCGAGTGGGTAGTTTGTGGGCTGGCCGGGCCAATATTTTATATAATGTTTCAATTTGCCATCGCATAGACGCAGATACGATTGTGAGGGCGGTTGGGTGCGTATGATTGATATCAATTTTGCTTTGATGAACGCTCCAAGGAATTGCTACCGAGTTTATTTATTATACTTTTGGGTCGCCTATTCCTCCCTATTCCCATCCTTCGTTTGGAAATCACATTTTTATACAATTTCCCCGCCGCAAATTCGAAAAGCAGAGTTTACTTGAGCCCCTGTCTTTGCGGTTTTGCGGTCCAAAGGAGAGGGACTAGCTGCCCCAAAAACTTTGCCTCTGTATACTGGCACTATATGTACATATATATGGTATCTTTACATCGGCACGCTGGCTGGCATCACACATAAATATACCTAAATCAGTCTGCCTTTTGCCAAAGCATTTGCATATCAAACTGTGGTAAATCAGAAGAAAAAACTGAATAAAATACATACCAAAGAAGGAAAAATGGTGAAAACATTGACACGATTTGGTCAGAACGACAGCCGAAAATTGATTATTCCATTTATTTTCCGACACGAATTTCTTGTGCTGCAGGAATTACTCATCAATTTCATCGTCTTGGGTGCATGTGTGAAAAATGGACCTCGAATATTGTGAACTCTTATGTATGTTGTATTGACTAGTTGATAGGGCGAATAAATAATGCATTGTGTCTGGGGAGGAAAGCCAGCCCCAATCCCTCAAGGTCTGTAGATTTAGATTTATATCATTGTTGATATGTTTATTTTAATACAAGTTCAAAAGTTGTGCTTTAAATTCAAGTTTAAGAACTCTTTTCAAGCGAATATATGTAATCAAAAAATTAATTACAATTACAAAATTTGGGTTGAAGAGGCAACTACTTCTAAAAGTATAAAAAAACAGAAAATATTAAGATTTTTTTTTAAGATTAGTGCTCTTACCATTTTTGAAACAGTCTGCTGATCGTAGGCCTTATTGTTAAAACACTTATTTATTTCAAAGTTATTTTGTACTATATTCTTGTTCATTTATTACAGAAAAATATATTACTTTATAAATGGTAAATTAGGTAGAAAATACAAATGGTTCTGAAAATATAAAATATATTGAGGATTCAGGTATTAAATTAAATTAACGTCTTCATTAACTTAACTAAGAATATTTTTTGAATTGAGAAAAAATAACATAAATTTGCTATACTAACTCTTAAGCGAATAGGCTGCAGATTTCAAGTGAAGATTTTTTGTAACGATTCTCCAACAATCGAAATGAAAACTAAGTAAATTAATTAGTTATGATTGTAAAGGTGTTTATAGAAATCGCAAGGGTAGTATGGGAAACGGAAATTGAGGGTAAGGAGCGGTCCACCAGGCTTGATTAAAAGCCTGGAGTTGAGGAGCGGCCTGAGGTTGATTTACAGCCTGGACTTGAGGAATAGCTTGGGCTCGTGGAACGGCCTGAGGTTGATTTACAGCCTGGACTTGAGGAGCGGCCTGTGCTCGAAAAGCAGCCTGAGCTTGATCAACAGCTTGATGAGCAGCCTGAGCTTGAAGCGGCTGTTGTGGAACGGGAGCAGCCTGTGCCGATGGTGGAGCTCGCAGGACGTGGCATCCGAAGATGTAGAGGATATCGTAATCCTGCGCCGGCTGCTTGCAAAGTGGACAATCGGACATGCGCCTCAAGTGCTGGCGGATGCAACTGTCGCCGAAGAGATGTCCGCAATTCAGAATCACCATGCGATGGGCGCCCTCTGCCTCCCAGGGCGACAGGCAAACCGAACAGTTGTTCTCCTCGTGGATCTTCTCCAGCTGTTCCTCCACCTCGTGCATCTTGTCGTGGAATTCTTCCCGCTGGTGGGTAAGCTCTCCGATCTTGGATTGCAGATGCGCCTCTTGGGCTGCGTTCTCCTGACGGATGCTCGCCACAATGGCCTCCTTGGACTGGTCCTGCTCCAGGACTTGTTGGCGCAGAGCCTCGCTCTTGGCCATCTCCTGTTGGAGCTGCTGCAGCAGAGCGTTCCTCTCTGTGGTCAGCTCCTGGTTCTGGCACATGGTCAACTGGAGCACCCGCTCCTGATCCTGCGAAGCGCGCTTGGTGTCCGTCAGCAGCTTGTTGCACTGCAGCAAGGTGGCCTTCAGTTCGTCCTTGCGCTTCACCATCGACTGCATCCTCATCTGCTCCCGGCGAAGTTCGTCGATCAAGTCCGCTCGCTTCATCCTGCTGATTCCCCTTCGTGGAGGGGGCACCGCGGGTTCTTCCCCAAACAGGAAGGAGTCCGGTGCCACATTGACGGTGTGCTCCATCTTCACGGGGATTGGCTTCTGTTCTTCCATTGCTTTGTTTCTAAATTATTTTAACCAGCAAGCTAAAAAGTTTAGTCAGAGCAGTGTTGCCACAGCGAGAAAATGGAAGAAGTAGAGATGTGATATTTTCGATTGACGAATATATCGATTCTAATTTAACAAACTGGTATTCCCTAAGGGGCTATCCATATATTACGTAATCAGAATTTCGAAGATTTTTTATTTTTTTATGAAGAATTGATTACTTTTATGCACTAGAGTAATCATTTGGTTAACCTCCTCCCCCCTTGGTCATTACGTATTATATGGACAGCCCCAAAACTGTTAAATTGTTGAAAATTCATCCGTGATTTTTAACAAAAAAAAGTAAAAACTCACCTTTGTTCAATGATTTAAACAAAATTTTCAACAGTAAAATTTCTGTACATTTAGTTAGGATAGTAGAATTAATTGTATTCCAATGTGTTCTAAATACAATTGAATTCGAAGATCTAGTGTAATATTTTGTACTATATTCTTGTTCATTTATTGCAGAGTATTAGATGGGTTTACAAATGGTAAATTAGGTGGAAAATACAAATAGTTCTGACAACATAAAATATTTAAGGATTGAGGTTGTTAATAAAACAGTAAATCAAATTAACTGTTTCATTATCTTAATTAAGAATATTTTCTGAATTGCGGAAAATGAACATGAATTCGGTATACTAACTCTTAATAAAATTATGTTTCGAAAATAGTCAGCGGATTTCAAGAAGTGAATACAATGTGATTTTTTTAAACGATTCTCCAAAAATTAAACTAAAAAAAACCATTTAAAAGTGAAAAACGAAATAAAATAATTAATGATTATAAAGGTGATTATAGTACTCGCGCCATACCATTTCGAGAGTTTTGGATGTTACGTTGGTTGTGATGGACAGCTTGTGGGTGAGGAGGGGCTTGGGGAGCAGCCTGAGCTTGATTTACTGCTCGCACTTGAGGAACAGCCTGAGCTCGATTTACAGCCTGGACTGGAGGAGCAGCCTGGACTCGAGGAGCAGCCTGAGCTTGATTTACAGCTTGAACTCGAGGAGCAGCCTGGGCTTGGTTAACAGCCTGGACTTGAGGAACAGCCTGAACTTGACGCGGCATGGGAGCAGCCTGTGCCGATGGAGGAGTTCGCAGAACGTGGCATCCGAAAATGTACCGGATATCGCGATCCCGCACCTGCTGCTTGCAAAATGGGCATTCTTTTACACGGCTCAAATGCAGGCGGATGCAACTGTCGCCGAAGAGATGGCCGCACTTCAGGGACACCATGCGATGGGCGCCCTCTGCCTCCCAGGGCGACAGGCAGACCGAACAGTTGTTCTCCTCGTGGATCTTCTCCAGCTGTTCCTCCACCTCGTGCATCTTGTCGTGGAACAAGTCCCGCTGGTCGGCAAGCTCCCCGATCGCCGATCTCAGGTGCGTCTCCTGGGCTGCGTTCTCCTGCAGGATGCTCTCCACGATGGCATCCTTGGACTGGTCCTGCTCCAGCACTTGTTGGCGCAGAGCCTCGCTCCTGGCCATCTCCTGTTGGAGCTGCTGCAGCAGAGCGTCTCTCTCGGCGGCCAAAGCGTCCCGTTCCCTGGTTAACTCCTGGTTTTGGAATATGGTCAACTGGTGCTCCCGCTCCTGATCCTGCAATGCGCGCCTGGTGTCCGTCAGCAGCTTGTTGCACTGCAGCAAGGTGGCCTTCAGCTCGTCCTTGCGCTTCACCATCGACTGCGTCCTCATCTGCTCCCGGCAAAGTTCTGCGATCAAATCCGCACGTTTCATCCTGTCGATTCCACTTCGTGGCGGGGTCACAGCGGGTTCTTCGTGAAGGAAGGAGTCCGGAACCACAAAGATGGCGTGCTCCATCTTCACGGGGATCGGTTTTTGGTCTTCCATCGCTTTTTTCTTGTCAATTTAGTATAACTTTTAATAAAAACTATTAATTAAAAAGTTTAGTCGGAACAGTGTTGCCACAGCGAGAAACGAAAAAGAAAAAGTAGAGATGTGAGCTATACGATATACGAAAATATCGAGTCCAGTGGAAACGATGCTTTACAAAGGCAGTGCAAACACTTTCCTTTCTTGCCAGTGCTACCACACTTATCATAAAAGTAGTAAATTATTTAGACAGATTTATTTTGTGCTGTACATTTTCCAAATTTTCTGTGAAATTTATTTATGAAAAAATGAGTACCACGAATATTCTATTTAAGCGCAGTTTGGCTGGCCAGCAAATGAGGCATAAGAAGCTTTACAATAACCTGACTCATATTTTGGGAAGGTAAGAATGAATAATAAAGTTATTTTCTTATTACCCAAATCCTTATTTGTGAACCAGATGCGAGGACCTTCCCCAGAGGACGCAAAGCGATGACTCCCTGACCCGCATACATTTCAAGTGCAATACATTTTTGGGTAAGCAAATGGGTAACTTTATTGAATCGGTGCACTGGCTTTTTTCGGCTGTGCCGGGACTTAGTTTATAGGATAGGCATGATGTTCAATGTGTAAGGAATTAAGTATTAAGCTTGGTGGTTCCAAATTAGTTGCTAGAAATATGCAGGAAATTATAAAATCCCCTTAAGATTCCTGAAAGAATCTTAGGGAAATTTTATGTAAGACTTTTTTGGAACTCAGGAAACCTCTATCTAAGTAATCCTTGGGCACATCCTACTTGGACTTGCGCTGCATGCGGGACCGTAACATCTTGTTCTCATCCGCACATTTCGTGGTGATGGCTGTGCGCACCTCCCGCGGAGTCATGTCCAGGCTGTTGGTCATCAGGTAGACCAGATCGGCCACCTTGAGCGGATCCAGCTGCTGTTTGCTGGGACGGGCGCAGTCCCTAAAGGCCGGCGATGGCTTCCCGGAGAGCGTGTGATGGGCCAAGGTGTCCCGGTCGAAGATCTCGCAGAGCAGCTTCCTGGTGATCGAGGGTCCGGTCATGTCCCAGTTGATGGCGCTCAGGCTGACGCGGGAGACCTCGGTGCCATTGGGACCGATCATCACCATCGGCGACTGGCTGTCCTGGTCGAATTCGAACCCGGGACACGGCCGCTTGGCATTCGGCGTGGAGGTCACCGGCTTCTTGAGGCGCTTCCTCTTGCTCGCCACCGGCTCCTCGCCTCCTCCGCCGGGCACATAATCCTCGTCGTCATCATCCAAGCCCAGATCCTCGTCGTTGGTCCTGGGAGTCGAGGTGTTGTGCTCATCGGCTCCATCGCGAAACACATCGAAGGGCTCCGAGGAACTGGGCTCCTGATCCGGCTCCTCCTGTTCCTGCTCCTCCTGCTCCTGCTCCCGGTCCATTTGCTGCACCTTCTCGATCTCGATGGTCAGGAGATCCAGGGCCTTGCGCTTGCTGCGCTCCCACTGCTGGAGGAGCTTCAGGCGCGCCTCATTTACCGCCTGGATGGTGCTCCTCATCAGCTGCGCATTCTCCACATCCTGCACAATGTCCTCGAAATCCGGAGCATCCTGCGGCGATCGCTGGGATCTCAGCAGTTTCTCCGCAGCCAGGGTGAGGGTTTCCAGGGTGCTCAGCTTGCCATTGTCCGACATTTCGATGTGGCGCATGGCGCAGTCGGCAAACTCGTTGGCCTCCTGGATGCGTCGCATCCTGCCATCCTCGCTCTCCTCCTCCTCCGCGAAGGAGTCGTCTGTCCGCAGGCGGGCGATGATCTGCTCCACCTTCTTCTGCGTCTCCGACAGCTGAACCGTCGCAGGATCGTAGGGCAAGAGGGTCAGGGCAAATTCCAAACGCTGGCGACGGTTAATCTGCAGGGGAAAATATTTAAAAAAATATTTTTAGCGTTTAAATTGCAAATTAGTTTAGTTATACTTATAAAGGTTTTTTTTTTAAAAATATTTTTATCAGATTTAAAATTTTAGTAATAAAGAGAACTAGTAATATATCGTAGAAAATTAAGAAATGTTATGAACCAATTAAAAAGGCATTGCAAATAGTAACTTTTAGAGGTTATTTATGTTTCTCCGATCTATATTTTGAATTCTTATCTTTAATATCGTAGGAAATAGAGAAATTTTTAAAATCAATTGAAAAATTAATTGCATATTGTATATTTTAAAGGTTATTTATGCTTTTCCTAGTTATATATCGATTTCTTCTCTTTGATATCGTAGGAAATTAAGAAATGTTAGAAAACAATTGAAAATTCATTGCAAAGTGTAACTTTTAAAGGTTATTTATGTTTCTCCTAGCTATATTTCAAATTCTTCTTTTTGATATCGTAGAAAATTAAGAAATGTTATGAACCAATTGATATTTTAAAGGTTATTTATATACATATCTTCTAGTTATATTTCCAATTCTTTTCTTTAATATTTTAGGTAATTCAAATGAGCCAATTGAAAAATTAATTGCGTATATTAAATTTCAAAGGATATTGTTGTTTCTCCTAGCTATTTTTCGAATTCTTCTCTCTGACTCACCATTGTTCTGCTTGATGTCCAATTGTAAACTGAATTCGTACTAATAAGTTACGGTCTTATATACCACGACCAAAAAGCTAGCAGGTAGTTTTAAAGGAATTCTACACCTATAATCCTTTTATTACCCTTATATCCCACAGATGCTTCGTCCGCCGATCCGGTGACCAACTGGGCGGATTTTAGCCGCCTACCTGCGGGAGCAGCTTGCAGCTGTCGTTCCATTTCGGGTCGCTCGGTGCCCGCGGGCTGCCAGCATCGTCCTTTGACCATCATCTCGGAATCAACTCAAACCGCCTCCACCCAGGAAATGTCCACCCAAACAGGAATCCAAGTGGATGCCAATGAGGAGATACTGGATTGCAAGTTCAGTGAAGATAAATCCACCCAATCTGCGCTAAATATGCAAGATGCCGAGACTCAATCGATGTTAGATTCGCCAAAAAATATCAACAATAGTCAAACTCAAACGGAAATGATTGTGCTAGAAAAATCTGAAAAAGCTGTTCTTAAATCGGAAACACTTGAGAACGATAAGTCCGATTATGATGATGTAAAACCCCCAAAATCGAATTCTTCATTGCGAAAATGTTTCTTTAGGCGCCCTGTAATCGTGGTAAATGGGGGAACATTTATACCCTCCGATTTCGCAAATAAAGTGCATCAAGATAGAGCGAAGCACCCACACTCTCCATTTTTAGTTACTTTGCAAAAAGAGGATAAGGAGACACAATATGAAGGACCTTTCGCATCAGAAGAAAATCATTTGAATCACAGAACTAATGGACCTTCAACCTGCATAAAAATTCTTGATAGAGTAGAGGAACTAGAAACAATGCTAAGGAGACAAGAGCGATCTCTGAAAGATCTGCAAGGCTCTGTGAGATCATGGAATGAAAAAGAATGTAAACCCTCTGATTGCAGAATCATATTTCAAGCTCAACCGAAGAATTGCCAATTGCCAGGAAAACCAGCTACCTTTGATCAGGCGACTCAGAAGAAAGATGAAGACGATTGCCAGTGCAGGAGTTTGTCCAAAGAATTTATTCAGATTTTTATAAAGCCGGAATCAGCAAATCAAACCAAAAAATCTAATAATAATGGATGTGGAGCTAGTTCCCCAAATAATGCAAATTCTGGGAAGAGTATTACAATGCCCAGTGTCTCAAAGAGTTGTAAGGATGATAAAGAGGAAAATTCTAGGAAAAATAACAAGAAGCCAATAGATACACAGTGCTTAGAAGATGCGGATAATTTTCTGGAGCAATTCAATCGTGTTTTTGCCAAATCCAAAAGTGAAGAAACCATTTGTGGTGAAACAAAGAAGATCCAAAGACCCATTTCTCCTTGTTGTTCGAAAGAAAATGTAAAGGAAAACACCTTAAATACAAGAAAGGTTTCTTCCACATCTTGTTTGGATACTAAGAAAACCTTAAAACATTCGGTATCAAACCAAACCGAGGAAAAGGAAGTCTACAAGTCCTTGATCGAGCAATTCGTAAATCTTTTCGCCAAATCCAAGACGTGTGAGAATAAACAAGCACAGAAAGCGGAACCAGAGAGCTACTCCTTTGATGGAATAATGGCGGAATTATTAAAATTATTTACGAAACCCAAGGGCGTGGAGCCAGGTGCTCTCAAGGATGAGGAGAGGCCCAAAAAGGTCACCATATCGGAAAAGGAAACGGTTTTGGGGGCCGAACAGAAGCCAAACTGCAGTTGCTCGAAAGCCCAACGCAGTGTTAAATCCATCTCAACGCAATCTGATCTTAAAATGTCGGATATGGATATGGATGCTAGAAATCGGGTTAGAAGACCCTGTGAATTGGATAGGAATTCCACGATAAGTGGGCTTTTTGCCTCGAATGTATCCATAAAGGAATCCCAGCGCAGGGATCCCTTACCATGTAGATGTCAATTTTGTGGCGATGGCAGTCAGCCTGTTCTAGATTCTTTGCTCAGCGAACTATTCCAATTGATTGGTCCCAGATCTTTTACCGATGTGGTTCTGACCATCCTGCGGCATCAGGAAAATGTCTATCATATCAACGTTCGTGAAATGGCGACCGGAAATGTACTGGGCTGCATTCTGGGCAACGGAACGGCGATCAATGAAGCCATCGCCCTGGGCCTCTTCGAGGATATCCACACATTCTGTGAGCTGGACAGGCGCAGGGAGCACGATCCCAGGGACTGTCCACTGGGCCTGGACGCCCTTTGTCCACGAGAGCGTGGCGGTGAGATGCTGCCGGATGAAAGTGTCGACAAGGAGAGGGCCATCGAGTTTTCCATCCGAGTACTGGGTGTTCCCGCTGGGCAAGCCGGTCGCTTCTTCTCCCTGACCAACGCCCTTAAATTAGCCAGGAAATCAAACTATCACAGCTTTGGTCGTGGTCGTCCTGGGAGAAGAGGACGCATTGGCCGAGGAGCAGTCACCGGACAATTGGTTTACTTGGGCAGTGATGATCATTTGCCGGTTAAGGATTGGAGCGAACCGAGCAGGACATCTAGCTTATTCCTTCGTATAGTTTCTGGTCAGGATAATGACGCTCAAGAAGATGAATCTAAGGTTGTTGAGTACCATTCAACTCGCCATAGCTTGTGAGAAATTATATAGATATTAAACAAGCTGACAATCTTATTTTCCAAATCCATTTTAAACCAACATTCTAATTCAGTATTTTTTGTATAACTTTCCAAAGAAATATATATTTTTTCATAAATAATGTGTACTTATTTTACTATTTCTTAGGATCCCATAAGATTTATAATGTTAGAATTAAGAAATCTTTTTAATTATGGTGTGATAACATTTAATTTATTTTGATTTAAGAATCTTTTTATTTTCAACTAGTTTTTACATTTACAGCTAGAAATCATTTAAAACTATAGAATTGTTAAGTTTTTAAACAGTTATATTGCATATATTGTTATTATATTTTTCCAAAAATATTGTCTACCTATTTTACTATTTTATAGGAACCCATAAAATTTATAATGTTAGATTTAAGAAATCTATTTAATTATGGTGTGATAACATTTGAAAAATATTTTATTTTGATTTAAGTAGCTTTTTATTTTCAATGAATTTTTTATATTTGCCGCTAGAAATCATGTAAAACTGTAGAATTGGTAAGATTTAGAACAGTGCATGTGCTAATACCATTTATTACCACTTAGCAGCTGCGAATTGGGAGAATCCGTGCAATCAGCAACCTTCGCAGGTAATACACAATTAGAATAATCCAGGCCTTAATCCCTTTTTCCCGGCAGATGTTGGGCGTCGTAAAAGCCCACCTAGAGATATAGTATGCAATATACCTGCACTGCAAGTTAACTAGACCCTTTGAGACCTATAAAATATCTGGCAGCGAAGAAGGAGTCATCAGTTCGCCAAGAGACTTGCACCAAGCAAGACACAAAAGTGGTTAAAACAACTAGAAAATTAAATACTATTTTCAAAAATATAAATACATATTTAAAACAACCATCACCATGAGCAACATTAGCAACGACAGTGGATTGGATGACTCGGCCAACAACGCACATGCTCCTTTGGCGGCCACTCGGTTGTCTTGGTTCCTGGCCGAAGTGGATGATGGGTCGATGAAGGATGGCAAGCCAAACGGGCAGCCCCGTCTCTGCGTGCTCCACTCCATGGAGCTGCTGGAATCGGATGTGTCGGAGAAGTACATGACCCGCTTCGTGGAATTCCGCGTCAACGGAATGGTGCTGGAGGCCAAGCTAATCCTGGCCGCCGACGAGAGGCGCCTGGTGGATGCCGCCCTGCTCTCCATGAGCAAGGAGGAGCGCGAGGACGCCAGTGCCCAGCAGCTGTTGGTCCAGTACACCGAGAACGACGAGAAAGCGGGCGAGCGATTGGTCCAGAAACTGGTCTCGCCGAACAATGTGATGTGGATCAGCACCAAACCGGAGCTGAAGGGTAATCCTCTCGTGAGCCTGGCCCCCGGATGCATTGCCCATGTCTTGTACGCCTACGAGAGTCGCGATTACATGGAGAAGATTCTGCTGCACCTGAAGGCGCGCTCCTTTGACCACGCCTTCGATGACCATCTGGAAACCGAGCCGGAGGCCATGACCGACGACACCTGGATGCTGGTGCAATACAGTCCGGAGCCGGAGACGGTGGTCTACCAGGTGGTGCAGTACCGGCAGACAGTGTGGCGCCGGGAGAATCTTTTCAAGGACGTGATTGCCTACATGCAACTGCCGGGCAGCGACATCGTCCTGCAGGCGGTGGTCATCAGCTATGGCAAGGACAAGGAGGCCCAGGAAGCCAAGTACGAGGAGCTGAGAAGGTTCTCCTTCGACATTGACTTTCCGCTGCCCGAGGAACTGGAGAAGCATCCGGTTCAGGGCACTTCCACCGCCGCCCTCTTCTCGCGCACCAGTTTGTACCAGAAGGCCGAGCAGCGGGACGCCACCGGGGAGCACAAGGAGCTGCGGAAGAGCCTGGAGCAGATGAGCGAGAAGGCTCAGAGTGAGGCCCAGATGATCATAGACGCCTTCGACATGGTGGACAACATCAACAAGAATCTGCAGAGTCGTCTGTCCGGGGAACTGCGATCGGCCGTGGAGGCGACTTCCGGCGACGAGCTCAATTGATCTGAAAAGCATTTTAAATTTAATTTATACGTTAAGTTACCAGTTAAGTTACTTTCAAAGTTTACATTATAGAAATAAACAAATTATATATATTTTATCCAATGGCAAATCTGAAATTAATATGGATTACCTTTAATAAATTTAAGAAGAGCTGCAAATACAAAAGGAAAATTATCACTTAATCATGTTTTTATTAGAAAAATGTTAGCTTTAACTTACCAGTTAAGTTACTTTCAAAGTTTACGTTATAGAAATAAACAACTTAAATATATTTTATCCAAGCTATTAACTATTTTTGTGCTGGAATAAAATGGTAAATCTGAAATTAATATGGATTACCATGAAAAATTGTTTTTATTAGAAAACTTTAAACTTTAACTTACCAGTTAAGTTACTTTCTAAGTTTACATTATAAAAATAAGCAAATTAAAAGTATATTTAATTCAAGCTATTAACTATTTTTGTGCTAAATAAAAATGGCAAATCTTATACATAGATTACCTTAAATAAATTTAAGAAGAGCTGCAAATACAAAATGAATTTATATTTGAAATCATTTATTTATTACTAGAAAACTTTAATGAACCAGATATTTTAGACAGATTAAAATTATTTATAGGATTTTTAAAACTACACATAAGTAAAAAAATATAAAAAAGAAAAGGATGCAACTATGCAGGATGTGGGTTGGGATTATTAGCATAATAATAAGGAAGTGGCATCATGCCTGTCGGAGGATCATGTTGTGTGACATAAAAGAGTGGACCCTGCGGAGGAATCATCATCTGATGGGGCTGAAACTGGTTATGCTGCAACATTCCAGGAGGTCCAAAGTGCGGCGGCGGAGCCTGCAGGTAAACCTGACGTGGAATGGCCATCGGTGGTGGCGTGGAGAAGTGATTAATTGGCGGAGGAGCCATAGCAGGCTTCTGGTCAGGCATGGACTCCTTTTGATGACCCTGAACAGGCGGAGCCGGCGGTGAAGCTTGATTTGCATACTCCTTTTTGGCTCCCGGAGCTGCTTCTTTAATGTTTTGGCGCTGATTCTTTTGCCGATTCGCCTGCAACTTTGGCATCTGCCTCTTTAGGCGCCTCGCGTGGAGTCGCCCATTTCGTTTGGCTCGCCATTTGGGCACAGAACTCCATGGCTTGAATTCATTCGGCGGCAGTGGATGCAGCTTTTTAAAGGGCACTTCTTTAAGTTCGCCCCGCCCCTCGATAAAAACCCGGCAAAAGGATTTATCCTTACTGATGGCCTGGATGTGGCAGGTGCCCAGTGGCCGGTTGACCTCGAACTCCACCTGGCACTTGGCGCCCACCTTGAAGTTATAATCCCCAGCATAGAGATTCAGGGATTTGGCCTCGCGTCGATCGACATTCAGGCTGGTGAGCTCCACATTGCGATATATATAGGGATCCAGGGACTTGGCTGCCATATAGCAAAAGGGCGGGCGATTCTGCTGGAGGAGCAGCCTCATGCAGGACATGCTCTGGCTCTCCTGGTCCAAGTTCAGCCGGCGATTGTGGAACGGGCAATCCTTGTAGTTGGCCAAAATGCAGAGGGTGCCATTGCTCCGATCGAGCAGGAAGCTCCGGCCATTCCTGCACAGCAAACGGATGACATTGCCGCGCCGATCGAACTCCAAATCGGTGCCACATTCGAAGGTCTGCGGATAGAGCATCCATTCCACGGCAAGATTGAGATCAGGCAGGCGGAAGAGCTGCCTGTAGAGCAGCTTAAACGAGACCGCCTGGCAGACGGCGGCCATCTGGAGCTCCGACATGGTCATCACGGAGTCAAAGTGCCCCTGGGGGTTCACAAAGATCCTCAGGGTCTCCGGATATCCCCGGTTGTAGACAACCAGGTGGCCCAGATCGAAGGGCTGGTGGATGATGACATTGCGCCGGTACAGGTGACACAGGGCGCGCAGCTCCAGCAGGGTGCCCTCCGTCCTGGTCCGCTCCAGCTGCCACAAATACTCGTCGTAGTCGCCGCTCACCAGCCGCCCGAAGCTCCTCCGTTTCCGGAACATGTAGCGGATGCACTCCATCCGCACCTCGTAGTGCAGCATCTGGGTGTCGTACACCTGCTCGGCGATCACCCGGAACAAGCTGCAGGCGTCCGCCGCCGTGTGCTTGCGGTACAGTAGGTGCTGCTCCAGGAACTGGTCCACCGGATCCGGGGCTCCTTTGGGGAATTACACTTAATATCGCTATCGATTCTATCGGTTTTATATTACTCACTTCTACTGCCCAGGGAAACGGATCTCTGCAGCATTTCGGACATCATTGTTAGGATTTAAAATGCAGAATAAACAGCCAATTAGGAAAAAAACACTTGCGGGAAAAGCACGCGGTCAGGAGAAAGAAAGAGACGGTCACATTGAATGCGATGGATAAATCACGCTTTCGTGATTTCGATAACATTCTAAAGTTGAAAGCATGATGATACGCAGCTCTGGCAACTCTGGTATTAATTATCGACGTAGCCAGATCGGTAAAAATTAAACCAATTTTTCATTTTTCAAAAAATAATACAAATTATAATTTGTTTGTTTTATTTTACTATTGCACGAGTATATTTGCATTTTTTCAATTCCATTTTCCATTTGTTATGAAATAATATACCAGAGAGTGAATAAAAGCATGCCTCGCATAAACATAGTAAGTGGAACCGAAATGAGAAACGGTTAGCCAAAGTGCTTGCAAGTTTGTCCCACCCTGTGCAAATAAATAAGTGCAACATTCTTTTTAAATATTGATTACCATTTGTACTAGCCTTATGACCGAAGAAATTTTAGAACTATGAAATTGAACTGAACCACATTTCGAGTCAATCCTAAAAACACTTGAAAACAATTTAATTTGTTGCAATTTTAAGTCATACAACTATAAGTTTTAGTCTAAAACAGCAGGAACGACGATGGACAAAAATTCTCAATAATAATAATTTGAAAGTAAACCTAGTAGCTTCTGACTTTATGGGGTATTTCATTTTTGTATCAGCACTGACGGAGGGATTATAAAAATCAATCTGGACAAAACCTGCAAAATGGACGATTTTTCATTTTCCCAATGGATACCCAATCCACAAGTTCCACCGGACATACTAAACAAATTTAAAGAAATAATGGTAATAGTCTAGAAGAGCGGCCTGAGCACCAAAAACCGCGAAAAAATTACCCTCGATGGACCGCGATTTCTTAGGAATTTACGTGCAGAAGATTATTTGCGGAAATGCAAGGTTCTCTTGTAATTGCATTTCAAAGTTGCGTGTTTTGCTATAAAAACAAAGTAGGATTTTGAGGTGTTTTGTGTCATTTTGCTATAAAAACAATGTAGCATTTTCTAGGAATTTATGGGTTTGCTATAAAAAACAAGTAGGCTTTTGTTGCTTAATCAGAAATGGCACTTTTGATTTTTGTTTACTATGGATTCCTGCAACGGGTGCACTATTTCTTATAAAGACTTTCTTGCCATGGACGAAGAAGAAGTGTTTGCATTTCTGCAGAGACATGGAGTTGTTCTAAAGAGCAAGAACTGTCCCAACTGCAGTAAGCCCGCAACATTGTCTTTCAATGCGAAGAGACCGATTAGTACGCCATTTTGGAGGTGCCGCAGGATGATAAGTAATCATCAACAGAAACGAAAACAAGAGAGAACGCTATAGTCGGGTGCCCCGACTATCAGATACCCGTTACTCAGCTAAAGGGAGTGCGAAAGAGATGGAGAAAAACTTTGATCCGCCGTAACTTTTTAACGAATGGTCCGATTTAAAAAATTTCTTCTACATTTCGATAGGTATTGATAAACACAATAAAACTGCATTTTTACTTTTCCAAAATATTGAAATTTTTAAAATCGTATATATGCGATTGTGGGCGTTAGAGGGGGCGTGGCACCCTTTTGAAACAAACTTGCGCTGCGTAGGAACTCCTAGAATCTGCATGCAAAATGTCAATCTTCTAGCTTTTATAGTTTCCGAGATCTCAGCGTTCATACGGACAGACGGACAGACAGACAGACAGACAGACAGACAGACAGACAGACAGACAGACAGACGGACAGACGGACATGGCTAGATCGACTCGGCTAGTGATCCTGATCAAGAATATATATACTTTATGGGGTCGGAAACGCTTCCTTCTACCTGTTACATACTTTTGCACGAATACAATATACCCTTTTACTCTACGAGTAACGGGTATAATTAAGAAAAGTTCAATGCTCCTTTAAGGTAACAATTGTTTAATTTAAAAAAAATATTGCTTTAAATTATATTTGTAAGGAATCCGCCATCAAACGGACATTCTTCAGCAAGTCCCACGTTGGCATTGAACAGGCCTGTAATTTTGTGGCTTGGGAGATGAAGGGTTCAACAATCTCATTCCTTCGGGAAGAACTAGGCTGGTCCCAACAGACGGTGGTTGATTGGAGTAATTTTCTTCGGGAAATTTATCTTAGCTGGACGAAGAAGAACGCAAAACAAATAATAGGTGGAGACGGTTTAACCGTCGAAATTGACGAAACCAAAATTGGCCGGCGCAAGTATAATTGCGGTCGCGTGGTGGATGGCCAGTGGGTTTTCGGAGGAATTTGCAGAGAAACCGGTGACTTTTTTTTGGTGCCTGTGGAGGACCGTAGCCAGGAAACGCTCCTTCCAATTATAGAGGCCAACATCGCCAATGGAACCAGAATTATATCCGACTGCTGGAAGTCATACAATGGTTTAAAGGATGCGAACTACTCTCACATGACCGTTAATCACTCAGTAAACTTCGTCGACCCTGAAACGGGAGCCAATACACAGCGAATAGAGAGACTATGGCGTGATCTAAAGGAGAACATTCCCCACTATGGCCGGAAAACGGAGCACTACCAAGGGTACCTAGCGCGATTCACTTTTTTGAAAAGGCACCCAAACCACACCTCAAGATTCCATGCAATTTTCTCAGCAATGGGCGAATTGTTTAATCCTGAACGCGATGTTAGTATTTAAAAAGAGATGGGAAATGCTAAAATCGCGCGATTTTTTTTTTTTAATTTTTTTGCCTCCGGCGCTTTTTTAGCATTTCCCATCTCTTTTTAAATACTAACAATTAACTATCTTAAATTTCAGGAATCCACCGATACGGACAATGAAAAAGAATAGGCTTAATCTGTACCACTAACCAGCATTTTTTATAAATAAATATTTACTGTCCAATCATTAACCATAGTTTTATATAGCATTTTATTTACTATTACAAATAAGTTACAAGTATAAGGAGGTACTGATAAAGACTAAGGTTGATCCTCCTCGGATTGCGATTTCTTAAGACACATCTTAAAAATGTATATGTTGGTCATCCATGGTCGCCCAAGCTCTTAAGGAATCACGGTCCATCGAGGATATTAATTCGCGGTTGTGGGGTCTGGCCTGCTATAAAAACAATTTCACATTTTTGTCGAATTTTTTCGAACGCTTATTATTTTGACAACAAACGGAAAGCCCATATGTTTTTTATAGCAAAATGACACAAAACACCTCAAAATCCTAGAAAATCCTACTTTGTTTTTATAGCAAAACACGCAACTTTGAAATGCAATTACAAGAGAACCATGCATTTCCGCAAATAATCTTCTGCACGTAAATTCCTAAGAAATCGCGGTCCATCGAGGGTAATTTTTTCGCGGTTTTTGGTGCTCAGGCCGCTCTTCTAGACTATTACCCACGGACGATGAAGCATTTACGGACAATTTCTGCCTAGTTGTCGATCAGTTGGAAAAATATGTATCTCTGATGGAACCTATTAAAACTCGCTATGATGCTTTATATACCGAGTTTAAAAATAACCAATCAAGCCCTGAACTTAGGAAAATTTTGGCAGAATTCATCCTTAAAATGAGCGAAACTATAGAACAAAACAACCCTTTTAAATAACGTACACCCAGAAAAATTGAGAACGAAAAAAATCAACATCGACCGATCTTGATTTTAGTATTCGTATTCTCACTTTTTTCTTCTTGATATCAAGATGAAAGCAGTGCTGATTCTAGTATTCCCAGTCAAAGTCAATCTCAGTTTTTATGTTGTGGAAGAGGGACGTGAGGAAAAGACATCGAAAAAATGAGAGGAAAAGGGCGGAGAGGCCGAATTCCTCTCTTGTAGCTATCGGGCAGTCATGCTTCTTGATATCGGTAGCCTAGGGGACTAAAGCGTGCGGATTATATGTTTTGTAAGCGTATAGTCGGAAGTGTGTGTTCAGTCCCGCGTCGAGGCGGAAATTTTTTGCGTTTTTTTTTTTTTACTCATTAATATTTATATTTAATAAAAATTTGGATTTTGTTAATCTAACACTTATAAATGGCTTAATAAGAGTAAAAACCAAGAACCCAAGAGAACAAAATGTGATTGAACTTTGTACAGCGCCTCATGTGATGCTTCCATGGCGCAGCTAGTAGAGTGTTTGACTGCAAACTGTGAGGCAACGGGCTCGATTCCCACGACCGACCAAAGGTGTTTTTCCCAAGATAGTAAGTTATTTGAATTTTGTTAATTATATAATAATTTCAGTTATTGTTTCAGTTAAAATTTGAAACTAAATGTGTTCTTATATACGAACATAGTGTGACGTCATCCATGTGTTTAAATAAAGGAAAGAAAAATACATAAGTTGAGAAACGGGGGGAACCAACAACAACACCGACGAGGACAGGAGGGGGTGCAAGAGGCAAAAATTTCCGATTCCTCAATTATTTTTTTTCTTCTTCTTATTCAATTTGTATCTTAAAATCGACATCGATTCGATGTTGAAACCGAGAATTATTTTTTTTCTTCTTCTTATTCAATTTGTATCTTAAAATCGACATCGATTCGATGTTGAAACCGAGAAGACGTCATCTCGATATCGATAGCACACATACTTAAAAACCATTCTCAAAACCGAGATGACATCGATGTTGATTTTAGTATTTTCGATCTCGGCTAGGTTTTGTGATCGAAAATACTAAAATCAACATCGATGAGAACGGTTTTTTTTCTCGGTGTAGGTCCAAATGAAATGAAAAAACGTTTGTTTTATTAATTTAATTTAAATTTTCATTCTAGTTCCATCCTTGGATCATGGATTGATATAATATCAACAAGAAAGGATTTCTTAAATAATCAAGTTCAGAATATAACCAGCTCTTCATTTTGTAAAATATAATAACTATTAATTATAATAACTATTTTGAACTTGATGTGGTTTCTTCTTAATTAATGGGCAAACAACTGTGTGGCACATAAATAAAACTTAAATGCATCCGCATCTAAGACGCACGCTGATTTATTAAACTCTAGAATGGACAATTGGGAACAGCAAAAATGATTATTTGACATAAATGCGGCAATAAATAACTAAGCCAGGAAAAAGCATTTTAACATTTGCTTGAAAACATGTATGTAAAATACTCCAGTGGTGTTCAATAAATTAAAACCTATTTAACATTTTAGCAGGTGGGTAATCAATTGAGGGGCAGAAATAATCGAGTGAATTATGCCGGCATAATTCGATTTCTGCACGTGTCGCAATCAATATCCACCAAACGATGCTGAACAATTAACTAAGCGCTCTTCCATTATTTGGCAATCATGGATCATTCATGGAATTAATTCCGCCAACCGAGCCACTTCATCATCATCACAAGGGGGGCAAGGGAAATAGTAGGACCAACTCGATAATGAAGTGGCCCGAAAATAGACTTGTGGAAGATTTAAGCGTTTCTTCCGCTGCCCATCGGGATATTGACTTGCTGATTATTTTTATTTGCCCGGCAAACGCCTCAATTGAGACATAAAACTATGCCGACACACACATAAACATGTATACACACGATTAGGAGTGCTGTTTGTTTTTATGTTTGGTTTAGCGCTTCCGCTGTTTGCGGCTACCAAGAAATTCCAGCAGATATTGCGTATACGCATTAAATGGCCCAGAATGAGATACAAACAAACAAACGGAAAAATGGGCAGGAGGGAGGAAAACAAAAACGAAAATTGGCAAAAGCGAAGGGAGCGCAAACATTTGGCCAGATTAAAGTGTGCACTTCGAGGCCAGGGCCAAAATTCAATAAAACATGGCCCATAAATCAATGAAAAACTAATCAAAAAATCAAAAGGAAAACACTGGGGGATTTGTTGGTTCCGAAATGGAATTGGCTGCCAAATAAAAATAAAAACTATGTATGAAAAGCAAATTACAGCAGAAATTAGGGCTGCTTCTGTTGCAAAATTCATTTAAAATGCAAATCAATTAAATTAAGAGCGCAACTTTGTGTTTTCCAGCCGGGCTAAAATTGAACACTTAAATTTATGCAAATGCAACAGCAGCAGCAGTAGTAGAAAAAGCGAGATTCTGGCCAAGCCGCAAGCTTAAATGCTCATTAGTGTTTTGGACCAAAAAAAAAGCAGTAATAAAATAAAACCCCCGAAACTAAAACGAAGAGGGAGCGCAGTGGAGCGTGTTTTCGTCGCCTGCATCGCATTTACATTTTCAGATCTAGCAGTGCCCCATAAGCAGGGTTTATAAGGACGAATAGCCGCCCCATCTAAATGCAAAGCACTTGAAGAACCGGGGGGCTTTAGGTTGCCGAACTGCAAGCAATTAATTGGGACTTATGGCCCAAAGCCAAGGCCAACTTGGACTTTGGCTGAAACAGTAGGATTTCGGCTGCTGCATTCTTATGCACTCTTGCGTAAATTGATCCCCATTTAATGATGCGCTTCAGTGGCAAAAATAACTTGCTTGTGACAGCTAAGCCTTCGTTTTATTTCATTGTTATTTCATGCGAGTCAGGTCTTCATGCAAACAAACTCACTGCTTTGTTTTTCGTTTGAATGGAAAGTCTCATTGATTTCTGCACACAATGCAAATTCAAAATGTTAAGTATACGCAGCGTTGCGCCAGCCAAAGTTTGCGCAAGCAAATTTTCCGATAAACTTTGGCTAATTAAAAAGTTGCTCTCAATACATTAAAAGTGCACTTTTTCTGTGTGCTGGGGTGATGACAAATTGGCATATTGTGGCTGCAGAAGGTTGCAACTTGTAACTCTTGCCACATGTGGCACAACAGGAGGTCTAATTCTTGCGGCTAATTCCGAGTTTGTTGCTCTAAGCCTCGAGCATTTGGCATCAGCTTCCCGGCGTTATGCACAAAATTGTCAGCACACACAGACTGTTGGCCACACGATAAAACGAGGGCCAAACAAAACCGCACACAAGCTACCAGCGGTTTTACTAGCCCCCTTGGCAATTGCAGAAATAGGAAAAAAAGAGGAAAAAAGCATGTCGAACACACTGTTGTTGTAGCCCACAAGCAGTTGGCCAAGAACTGCGGGCTGCAGTTTAAAAAATACCGAACTCAGCCACTACTCGACTGGACTCTCCAGCCAAAGAACACTCCGAGTTTAAGCTGTGCGTGAGTTTACTATCAATAACTTTTTTTATTCACTTTTAAAGTGCATATACACCATTTCGCTGGTGTAATCTTTATTTATGGGGTTACTTTTTATGCATGCCAACAGTATGGTTGGTGTGAGCTTCGCTTTGGCTTAGTTTAATCTTTTAACGTAAGCTTATTTTGCAAACCTGATTATATTTCAATTTTTGGGAGTTATATTGATCTTATATGGCCTGAACTTTGGCTTTAATAATACGAAATTAAGGCGAATATACACAAAAAACACGTATTTATCAAGTCAAAATAAAAAATACAGCATATCTGTAAACTTAAGAAACTAGATATCGTTTAAAAGTAAATAAATATTTTAAAAAATTTTTCAAAACAAGGAAAAAATAATTTCAAAGAAGAGACATCTTAATCTTTGAATTTCCGTTGACAACAGAAGGCATATCGGGTATCGAAGAGTCGAATTCGTTGAAGCATTTACTTTTTATAATTCACTTGAGCCTTGTTAAGACTGCTGGTGGGCAGCATGTGTGTGTTTATGGGCCACCTCATCATCGGCAACCCGAGGAGAACCCCAGGAAAACCCGAGGAAAACCCCACATGCAACCACTCCAATTTGCTGTGGTTGTTGCTGCTGTTTGTATTTGCCATGCCATTTGCTGGAGAAATTTTTCTTGATTGCCTCGCCCTTAGCATTTTGCTTGTTTTTCGCTTATGCGTCGTCATCTTTCTTTCGCAGTTTCCACTGGCACCGCCACTTCCTTTACCCATTTTCCACTTTTCCACTGGCTCCTTCTCTTTATTTTTCCTAGCAGACAGTGATTTTGACATTTCACGCGCATTTGTTTGTTATGCTTTTCTGCTTTTCTGGTTTCTGGCCAGCAGCATTGACAGCATTGAGCGCGGGAAAGGTCAACATTTCCCTTTTTTGCATATATAAGTGCGTAAGGCCATGTATTCATAGAAATCGTAGTGGGGCATAATAAAAATAAAGGCTATGGCACGCAGGCTCATTAACATTTGCGAGGCACGTGGCGGGAATGACGCTAACTCAGTTGCTCCCCAGCGTCGCATTCGACTTAGCCAAATTGATTTTCCGTCCTGCCGGCCAAACAATCTGGCACAGCGAAAAAATACATAACAATATCAGTTACATTACCATCCCCAGTTTTGCATAACAGTTTTGGGCTTTCCAATTTCTAATCCAAGGCCTCTTACGATCATAACTTATCTGAATTTTTGCCAATTTGAGAGCTTATTTTGATGGGAAAATATATTTGCATGCATTGAAAACGGTTTAAAATATTACCCATATTTTATGAAAATCTATTTAAATGTTTATCATGATTAACAAATTCAAGGAACTTGAAAATTATGCTTTTTTAATTCCAAAATCTACAATTATTATTTTATTTAATATTTTAAAATTACTAATTATATTTTAGAATATTTTAAAATGTATTGCTTGAATTAACAAGTCTGAAAAATATATTATATTATATGTTTTCCTCTTTTTCCTTACTCTGTATTCCCTCAAAGGCAAAATAAACCTCAGGCCAACACACAATTCCACTCAAAACAATTATGAATGAATGGCCAGCAGAGCACTCAATCCAGCTAACAGAGGAGCTGTTGCTGTCGAGCGTATGTTAACGCCTTCAGTTGGCCAACAGCCACAGCTTCTGGCAAATATTCTGGATTTAGTCCAACAACAGACGTCGAGGCGAGAGCACGCGGCCCCAAAGACGTGCGCATGTCAAGTTGCGAGCTGCGTTCGGTTTTCCATTTGAGCCACATGGCGTATACGCGATTCGGTCCGTGCCACTGCCTGCATTGAGTATTGAGTCAATAATGGTCGGTGGTCAGTGCTGCGGCTATAGTGCGTGAGCTGAGTGGCAGATAATGTGTCAATAATTGATTGACTGGGCAATCGGCATTGCTCGATCAGTATGTGAACAGGAATAAACTGGGAAGGAACTTCGATGTAAGGTTTCAAGAATATATAATTATAAGTTAAAGAATATGTGCATGATAAGAACTCAAATATTTCAATCGGTATAACTTACTTAAATGGTGTAATATATATAAAGTGAAGTGAATACTTTTCGAAAAGATTGTGAAATTAGAAAATATTTAAATAAAAAGCCTTTTGACTTTATGTTGAGTGTATCATCAAGACCCATTAACTGCTATCAAAAAGTCAACAAAAATCATATTTGAATTTCGAAAAATAAAACCCTGTTTTTTCACTTAACCCAATCCTTTAAGTAAAATTAAATAACAATACGAAATATAATATAAATTTAAGGGCAGGGCCTTTGAGACAATCCAAAGAAAGCCAGAAGGGCCCAAATAAATGCAAATGAAATAAATTCAAATCGGATCAGGACGGTGACGTATTTAAATTTCACCAGGAGCGAAACGAGCCCACACGTAGTTCGACATTCGAGCTGTCATAAGCCGGAATTCAGGGCGTATTGCATTAGGGAAGTTCTTTCTTGTGCCGCTCGAATTTCCCCGGGGCACTTGGGATGCACGTGAATTCCATGCCGATGGATTTGCCTCTTATTCCCCTTCCGCTCTCATGTATTTTCCTTTTTTTACGGCGTTTGTCAACGCCATTTCCCCTCTGTTTGATTTGCATATAGCTACCTGTCTGAGTTCCCCGAAAAAACACCCAAGAACGTGCGTCCAAAGTAAACAGGGGATGGGAATAAAAAATATAAAAGACGCAAAACGTGATAAAATAGGCGGAAAAATAGCGGATAAAAAATGAAAACATTTGCCGGAAAACAAAGAAAATTATCTGACCAGATGCCCGGTTTCCCTTCACTTCCCGGGGGAGAAAAAAGGAGGAATACATAAAAAAATCCTGGGGTCGCCGCAGTGACAAGTGACAGTTTGTTTGTTTGTTTGCCGGCCAAATAACGTCTGATACGGCCGCCTAATTTGGCCGACGCTTTTATTGTTTGCCCACGGACATGGCGTCATTATCTCCTGGCATTTTCATGACCCCCCTCCTCTCCCCGCGCTTGTTTACACGCACTTTTAACGTGTTTATTCGGCCGTAACGCCAACTAATTGAAACACACCGGGCGTATACTTATTGTAATGCCCGTGGGCGTGTCACGTTCCGCGTGCAATCAGTGGCCGCCTTGAGATCCACTCACCTGCAATTGCAGTGCACTGAGGCTACCACTACCACTACTGTCATTCGGCCCTCAATGCCAGCAACTGAAAGCAGAAACAACAGTAGTCAGTAGTGAGTAGTCAGTAGTCAGAAGTCCTCGTCGTCGTCATCAACAGCCTCGTAGTCGCGATGCCGTTCAGAGGTTGAGGTTCAGGTTCAGGCCGAGTTGAGGTTGAGCCGAGCTGAGTGAGTGAGTGCCATGGGCGGCAACTTGTTTACCCGCCTGTGTTTTAATGAAATGCAAATGCAAACACAAGCCCTGAAGTACCATGGGCGGGATGAGCTCAAAGTGAGGCCAAAAATAGGTGAAGGGTTAGCAAATCAAAACCCCTTTTATATTTGTATATTTGCTTACCATTAAATTGTTTGAAAATATTGTTTTTAAAATATAAAATTCTAGCGGAAAATACAATTCCAAAATTAAATTTTTGTTCCAATAAATTTACCCTAAACAGAATTCAAACAAAATGTTGCCCACTTTCTTTTCATTCAAAAAACCTTTAATTGAGGATGTTTTGATTTGGTCTATCGAATTTGGTGTATTCTAAATCAGCAGTGTTTGTTTTCATAAGCCAGCTCGATGGCTTGCCAAGATTGATGGCTTCCATAAATCGAAATAAATGGTTGGAAGTCTCCGGTATTTGAGGTAAACACTCCACAGTGCGCACCTGGTCCGCTCCCCTCTCCCCTTCGAAGAGGTAATTTTTCTTGGCCCGCCTGCAATGGCACTTAGTGGTAATGGGGTTACTGCCAAGGAGCCGCAGTCGCTTTGAAAATGTCCCTGATTTGCTACGCAAACACTTCAATTTCCGTGACAGATGACAATTTGCCACAATTGCACATTGCAGTGCAATTGGATTTAATAAATTTTCAAATCACATTTGGCCGCCATTAAATATGTATTTATCATAATTTTATTCATGTTAGTCCTGCGTTTGATGTCCTCCCCGCTCGCATAAATAAATTGGCAAAAGATTTCTTTACGACCAAAGGGGATGATGGCGTTTCGGCCCTCAAGTTGACTTTGCCAGCGAGGTCATAAAAACAGATTTAAACACAATTTTGAAATTGCCTCGGATTGGCCACCATTCAGCTGGATTTTGATTTAAACTGCAATTTGGGTATGCATTAAATTTATGGCAATACATTAAACTAAATACTCTTCATCGAAGATATCGAAGGTGTCGCAGCGGATATTGAACGTGACAAACTTATGAAAAGCGCTAAAACATGTTTGCCTAAGCTTATTTTTTTATGAGGAATATTAAAAGGGGGTTCTTAAGTCGTAAATATTTAAATATTTAAAAAGCGTAAAGTTTATTCAGCTTGATGAGTTAATTACACCATTACTATTCACTCAAGAGAGGAAAGTTTGAAACTTCCAGCAAACTTTGAAATTGACTCCATCATATTAAAATAAACACAAATATAACTCTGTAATTCAAGTTAAATTCACATTAAAGTTGCTTGCGCTTTACCAAATACATTTTTGAGCTCAGCCCAAGTATTTTCTTTCAAAAGTCAAACCGTCAAGGATAACGTCAAATACTCCTTAAGACGAACTCGAAAAGTTGAAAACTTTTCCAATTCACTTAGTTCATTAACGTGATTCATCGGCCAGTGAGTTTGAGAAACTCCGCAAATGGTAATCAACTGGCATTGATTGCTCCCTTTTTTTTTTGGTCTTGAGTCCTGATCCTGTGCCAAGAACTCGTCTCGGATTGCAGCAACCCATTGACCTTGGCCGGAAACCAGAGAGGAATATTTTTTGGCCAGGCCCAGCGACAACTCTTTGGTAACATATCACTCAACTCAAGTTTTTAGCCCCGGCTCCCCAGTCCTCTGAAAGTTGCCATGAATAACTTGTGAATTTCTTTGAAAATGACTCTCTCAAAGGCAAAGGAGGAAAAGCGGAAGTTTCCTTTGCTCGCGTTTGACATGCAGAAAAGGTCGTCCAACACTTGAATTTAATTAAAAAAGAATTTGTGCTCTAAACTTTTAAGCTGCAAAGGCAAAGGATGCTGAAGCTGCTGCAGTTATTTACCCATTATGCCGGTTAATCCAAATTAATTTACAAGTTCGGTCGGGTCTTTATGATTTATGCTGATAACTCAATTTGGCTCCCCCGTATTTATATTTATATTTATATTTATTATTCTGACGCCTAGCCAACATTTTCATTAATTTATTACCGCCAGCGGCGACTGATTTCACTTTAATTCAATTTATGTCGGCCAACAACATCGCATCCGTAACACCATCGAGAATTCGTATTTATTTCATGCACACGATTTCCAACAGCCAACCGTCAACAGCCCATGGGCCATGATGTCGGGACAAAGTCACTTAGCTGCTTATCTCCTCGGAACTAAGCCAAATCGCCCTGAAATGGAGTGGGCGTGGCACATTGTGTCTGTTTTTCTTTTTTTTTTCGTTTTTGGAGGGAACAGAGAGAGTCACGCATCGGGGAATATATGTACTACTAGTATGCACGACAAATTCATTATAATTTCGCCTACCCAAAATCCTCGACGGCTTGAATTTTCCTGCGTGCGTGCCAAGACATACGGCAAACGAATTTCCTGCCAGCTTTGCGGTTGTATTGGTGGCACCAACACATACAACCCCCACTCACCCGCACACGGACACTGGGAAAACACTCACTGATCCAATATGAAATCAGTTTAAATGCGCCCCAATGTGTCGTTCCTGGATTATGATTGCGAACGTTTGCGGCTGCCTCGAGGGCGGCTCCAAATGTAATGAAAGATTTTCTATTTTTGGCTATAACTGAGCGGGAAATTTATTGAGTGATCAATATTTCCATGGGAAGAATAGCTTTAATTTTAATATTAGTTATTATTTAATAATCTGGGACTTATGAAATAGCAATAACTTGTTTGATTTTTGACTAGCTGTCAGTATTTATTAAGCATGATAAATTCATAAAATATTGTTGGAGTCATAAGGACTTAAGTTTTGCACATTTATTCCATCTTTATTAAATAATTTAAATACAAATAAGCATTAAATCAATAGTAGAAGTATAATCTCTTATTAATCAGCTGCTTTTAATTATATTAATTACAGTTTTTAATCAGTCCATTTGCAATTCGTATTTCATTTCAACTATTGAGTGTGCTAAATAAACTGAAGCCAAAAATATTACAGCTCGTCTGTTTAAACTTTAAAGCTTTCCTCTCGCCTTTTCTATGTGAATTCAATTTTGTTTTTGATTAAATGATAATAGCATATCCACACGTTAGTTTATAAACGCCATTTTATATCAAAGCAATTGCATTTGAATGGGTGTTTAGTTTCAATCTTTATTATATTGGAAGCTGGCATACAAAATAAATATTTTCGCCATTGGTTTTTATTGTTGTTGATTTCCCGAAAAATATTCAATTCAGTTGCACATAATAAATGGCGCAAAAACGAAAAGAATTGCAGCTACTGGGAATGCCATAGGGAAAAAGTATAAAGTCCCGTGGTGATTATTTAAATAAATACAGATCATCTTCTGCATATATAAATACAAGTTTGCTTAAGAGCCAGAGAGAAAAGCTGCAGAATTATGCCTTTTTCCGTTGCCACAATGTGCCCATGGCCATGGCCAGCGAAAAAGTATTCTTTATTCTTCGGGCAGCAGGCGAAAAATATGAAGAAAAAATCGTTCTCGAAATTTCCGCCTTAGCTTTCTCCAGGTTTTTTTTCGTTTTTTTTCGCAAAGGATCTGAAAAGGAACCCAGTGCTTGTTCATGTGTGTAAATGGGAGCATGTGAGTGTTTTCCAGCAACTGTGTGAGTGAGGCATTATGCGCCCTGGCATTTTTATGGCACTTTAACTTTATGTTGAGTAATTCCCGGCTGAAAGGCGAGAGTCAAGGGCCCGAGCAAGTGTGGCCGAGACCATGATGACCGTTTTGTAGGGGCGATTGAATGCGTGTGTTCGGCCCTTAACGGCGGCTATTGAATTTATTAATTGCTTAATCATGATCCGGTTTACAATTTTTCACCCCTTTTCATCGATACCTGAATGGGTTTTTTGATGAGATTTTCACGTATTTTCTTTTGGTCGAAAGAATTGTTTATTTATATGAAAGTCTTTAATCATTTTTAATTAATCAAAAGGCAGACATTTTTGGGGGATTGGTAAAATATTTTTTTTTTTACTTATTTTTCCATTTATTTGTTGGGAAACTCCATGTTGTATTCGCGCTTGAGGACGAACTTCAGGTCTAGCAGGCCTACACGGCTCTTTCGGTACTTGGCCAACTTGACCATGCGCATGGAGACGTCATTAGCGAAGGCATCGGCTATTTTGGCCATCATATCGCAGCCCTGATCGTCCAGCGAGGAATTTCCGTCGATTTTCTGCACAAATTGCTGCAGGTTGCTCTTGGTTATAATCTGTGTGTGTGTGTGTGTGTGTGTGTGGGTTGGGGGAAAAGCGGCTCGATTAATACATCTTAATTGGGAAAGTCGTTACTCACATCATAGCTGCCGCCTGGGACGCAGAGGCTCTCCATTTCGCTAGACGGCTTCACTTCGACGCAACTGTCGCTGCTGGAGTCGCTGGAGCTGCTCGAGGATCTGGTGGAAAAGTGAGTCTCGCTGTCAGACGATTTATCGCTGTCGTCGCCATTGCGGCCAAAGGACCAGAAGTCCTTGTTCTTCCTCTCCATGCTTCAATTAATTTCTTGCTTTTCCTGGATAATACCACATGAAATAGGTGAGAAAATGGCCAAAACTAGTTGGAAATTATAGGGAGATAATAGTAATAGCATACTTTTTGGCGTTTAATATTTATAGTTTCTTTAAGGTAAAAGGAAAATGTTGAGACTCAATAAAAGTTAACTCATTAAAATGGGAAAATAAGAACTATTTTTTTTTTTTACTCTTTGAATCGGGGAATCCCAGCTGCGCGGGAAACCCAGACTCTACTCCCTTCGCCCTTGGCCCTGCCATAAATAACCAGTTTAAGTCTCTGCACCTGAACGCTTGCCATTGTTGCCGCAGCGTTTCCCTTTTCCGCTGCGGCTTTTCCTTCACGGTTTTTCCGCCGTCTTGTGCTTTTGATTTATGTCCCGACTCGACGGTGCACTTTTCATTTCACATGCGCCGCATCTAAGTAAATATCAAAAAGCAACAAATTGTGGCCGTGCCATAAACGACCTTTGGCCCAAGCCTAAGAAGCGGCCAGGCGACAAGAGCGTCGTCGTCGTCGTGGCTTAATTTTATGCCAGGTGGGTCGGGACAAGGCCAGTCAAAACAACAGCCCACACGTGCCCAGGTGTCCTGCCGGCCCATTATGCCGTTTGTTCTTTTCGCACACGGCCTACGGCACAGTGGGAATTTCACTCGGGCGAAACGCGCAAAATTTAAGACCACCTTGGGAGTTGTGGAGCTGGCTGAGCTGGAATTTAAACTGATTTAAATTTGAGATTTTCATCCACAGTAAATATTTTAAGATTACGAGTTACGCATTAAAGAGATGAATTTTAAATTATATTTAAAAACATTCAGTAAATCGGAAAATAATTTTTTTTTATAAGTTTGTAGGTTTGCTGGCAGAAAACAATTTTCCATTTTTAATGTAAAAACTGCACTAAGTAAGTGGTATTTATAAGAACAATTTATTATATATTTTACAGATAAAAGTTATTATAAAATGTTTTAAATTGGGATCACTTTAAAATTCTAAATTATAATTGCGCATAAAATTAATTCTAATAAATATTTAAAGTATTTAATTTAATTTTTCCAGTTCCATAGTCCCCATTTTTGACATTCTAAAATGGTGTGCCATTTGTTTGTGCTGCGCTCTGGCCACTTTGGAGGTGCTCCTCGGTGTCCTCGGCTTAATAAAGTCGCCTACTTAAAGCGAGCGACAATGACATTGTGCGTATGTTGCCAGTCCGCCAGGCGCAGAGGTTCTGGGGGGTCGGGGTCACCCCTTGGCCATGTGTCACACATCCGCATCCGGTGTTTGGCATTGGCATTAGGCTTTCCACTTGCCCCCTTCCCCCTGCCACTTTCCTACTTTCCCCTGCCGACTGTCGTTTGTCGTTTCCGGCATGCGACTCTTTTATATCGCCGCTTTTATTTGCTGTGTGCACTTTTTTGCTCCTGTCCGCCCATTGTTGCTGCCCCTGCGCCTGATTTCTGTTTCATATTTTCACATTTTGCCCGGCGTCCTTATGCACAGTGCGAGAGCAAAAAGCGCTCGACGTTTAGCTTTAAGTGTGCTGAGTGCCATAAATTTCACTTTGTCAGGGTCTTTAATCGCCCAAGCCCCAATCAGGCAGTCATTGTGGGGCTTGAATAGAACTTGGCTGGTTGCGAAAGGTTAACTGTCGTCGGGCAGACGAGAAAAAAGGAACTGAGTCTAATACATGAGAAATATGTTTTAAATTTTATATCTAGCCAAACATATTTTTTAAAATTTATTTTAATACTTGTGCAGACATTTTATTATTTTAATGACATAAATCATTGCATTTTTGATTAAGATTTGTTAGAGTGTTTAGACATCAAAAAATTTTAAAAACTTTCTCTGAATCTCTAAAAGTGTTTACTTAGTTATACCTCACACAACTTTTTATTAAAAAAGGTATATTTCCCCTAAAGTACTGTTCAAATTCAACATATCATTCCCTCAGTTCGTGTTTATGAAGTGCTAATTTGCAGTCGCACTCGCTCATAAAAAATAACAGGCTTAGTTGCCAAAATGTTTGAATTAATCACACATTTGTCAAAATTATTCAAATGTCTTTTGCGGCGCACAGAGAGAAAGTGTGGGTGACTGAGTGACTGCGACTGTGTGCGGACATGAATAGTTAATACGAATGCGGTCGTTCCGCCTCCTCCGCCTCACTTTTATCCGGGGCATGTGTCTGGTGTAATAAAGCTAATGAGTTTCTGCCATGTCTGGCAGAGTGTCGAGACTGAGGGGCTAATTCTCATTGCCATTCGCAGCCAAAAGAGATGGGGAACATGCACTCGCAGCATGGTTTTATTTCACATGATTATGGCATTCTGTTGTTAAGGATTTCCCACACACAAAAGAAACTGCCTCGCATTCTTAGTCACCATTTTATTGGCGGGGGAATTTTCTTAGCCCGCGCCATAGCCATATCCAGATATTGCGTATACGTCACGGTGGCAGATATTGCGTATACGAAATTGATTTAATTCGTGCCAGACACTGCACACATACTATGTTTATACGATAGCAATCACGATTTCTTGAAAGCGCGATATAGAAATTGCCCCTGTTTATACGACAGCCGAGAATTCATGCTTTTATTCACTCTCAGCTGATATGTATGCCGGACCGGTAAAAATATCTAATTTTTAATACCACTGATTAGAGAAATGGCCTATAAAAAGCCATCAATTTCTAGCGATCTGGCAACGTCGATAATTTTTTACAGAGTTACCAGATTGCATATCACCAAATCACGCTTTTGGGCTGAAATCATAGTCAACTTTCGTGTGTTGCCGAATTCACGAAATGGCGTTTATACAAGCACGAATCGGCCGAAAGCGTGAAATGATAGCGTGAATTCGGCATCGTATAAACACAGTAACAGACAATTAAACATAACTTGATCTGCAACAGATTCGCGTTAATGTTTCATAAATGCAAAAAGCAACGCATTTAAATTCCTTCTACATTTAAGTTTTTAATTACACTCAGCACGTCAGCAACAGGAACGAAAATGGAAATGAAAATGGGGAGAAGACGAATACGAAAACGAGGACGTGGATGAGATGAAATCCTTTAATAGGCGGCGCGCCATTTTGTCGCCGGCATCGTCACTTAATCCTTTCGCGGCATATTTTCCAACGCGCCGTGACTTAATGAGGCGCATGTAACGAACATTGATAATTCTCAGGCCAAGATGTTGACTAAGAGAAGAGCTCACGCGAAATTATCTTCCGGCTTGGCTCGTCGACATTGGTGTAGGTTTTAGCTACTTCTCTTGACTGGCCTATTTTCATTATTAATTCTAAACAATATTCGCGTGACAGGACAAGCTATGACAAGGGGACGAGATACTACATATTTTTAATCAGACAATACGGAAATCTACGACTATGGGGTCTATTGCACTTCGCCTATTTTGTGAACACTTTAAAACCTCAGATGTTGTGGAGATTTTACATCGCCCTCCCTTCCTTTGACCGTTTCTTTCCTTATTAAAAAAACCCATATTCTATGAAACGGTCCCTTGTTGTTCAGGGGTGTCAGGGGGTCATTTATGCCGAGTCAAAAAATTGGGGATTTTAAAACATTATAATATTTTATTTAAAAACTAAAAGAAAAATACGAGCAATTCATGGGGACAGCTATACATCATAATAAATTAGAGAACAGTAAAAATATAATAAATGGGACAATATAAAAATATATATAAATAAAATTGCGATAAAAATATGGAATAAAATATAGTTTATATAAAAGGTTAAATATTCATGCGGGCTCTTATGCGATGAGATCGGATTTAAACATCTTGGATATCAAAAAATAAAAATGACAGGATTTAGAAAGCGAATCAGATTATTTTGGCAAACAAGTGTAAACACATAGCCATGACTTGAGCAGCAAAACGCAAATTATTTGAATTATATTTTTTTGATTTTCCACCACTCATTTGTTTTCTTTACTTCTTATTTTCGGCTTTCATCTTCCCGTGGGATTTTTTTGGTTAATTTTACTTTAAGGAAAAAAAATGTATAAATTCTCGCATATCGCATATTTTTACTTGTGACCTTTTCTTTGTTAGATTATCCTCTATATGTCATGGTTCATAATTAATACGGAACTTTTGTTCGCTCACCACAATTTCTGCTGGGGTCCTCCTCGACGAAAGCGCTTTCTCGGGATGAACCTGAAACTTCAGAAAATATTCTTTTTTCCTGGCACAAACATATCACGGGATTTAAATATATATATATATTATTTTTTTTTATACATTTAAGATTAAAAAAAAATCACACAAAAAAATGCGATTGAGTCGCCGGGCAGAAATCACCAAAAAAAAAAACCACTCAATTTTTAAAACCACTCAAATCGACCTTTGCCTTTTTCTCATCATTTTCGCACTTTGATCGGGTTTCGTTTTTTTTTTCACCGCATGGATATTATATAATTAAATTAGGTTAAACAACTAAACTAATATATTTTTTTTCTTTTTTTTTTCTTTAAATTAAGACTTAACTAAAAATTTTCTGCTGCCTGATTTTTTTTTATATTTTTTTATCATTGGGCACTCGGATTCGTTCCGACATTTCAACAACTATATGTGCGCCACTTATTTGTTGGCTTTGGGGGATCTAAATTGGGCTTTGACAATTTTTCACGTCACTCGGTCGGGGCACTCATGATTGGAAATTTTTCCTCTATTTTTCCCACTAAAACTGAATTTTCCCGACGAAAGTTTAGCGACTTTCGGTCATCCTCTTCCCGGCGTAAAATAATTCGCCCTCGAAGGCGGCTGCGCGACAACTGCGCGAATCCAGAAAAAACTCAAGCAGGCGCGGCGATTTGGAGATTTCTTGTTGTTGCAAGCCTTCGTCTTTCTTCGGTCCTCGCTTTGCCAATATGCACTCAATTTTGGTGCGCTTACTTCCCAACTGATGATTTTGATTTTCTTTAGCGCCAAGCCTAATAAAATAAATTCCTTACTAAATTTTCCTTCACCCAAACCCTACGCTTTGGAAACTCACCAGCTAGGATTTAGCGCTGCGCTGGATATTTGAACGCTTTTGCGTTTCTCTATTCGCCAAGCTGCCGGGGATTACTTCCGCACAAAAAAATGTAATTTGGACTGTATAATTTGAACTTTTGTCCAGCACAACTTGTACCTCTGACGCCACGATTAGAACAGACAGATTCAGACGCCACAATTATGGCGGTAACCTCTAGCCGGGTAGATTAGATAGAGAAAGGGAAAGTTGACAGAAAGGTCTGTTGCTCTCCTTGCCGCTTTTCTTTTGCCACACCCCATACCGCCGAGCGACTCCTAGATGGCGCTAACCCTATTTTACATTTAGCTAACTACAAGCGCTACACGCATTTCCATTTCCATGCCAAGCACGCGGCTCGTCCTTCCACGCTCGATGGCAAACAATGCGGATCCTTCCGGGAAAAGTGTGACTCTAAGCCAACCGCCATACACCTCTTATCAGTTGCATTTACGGTGGCCCAGGCACAAATGTGGAATCACATTTAGTTGGCTTGGCAGGTGCTTAAAGCCCCCCTTTGTTGGCCAGAAAAGTGTGAAAATTTAATTTTCCAACAGGAAATTAATTTCGTTTCCGCTCTGAAAATATCCTAGCAGACTAAGTTAAATTGGCAAACCATTTTAAATTGTTTGGAAAGAGTGGGAAATTATTAAATAAATTAAATGGATATCAGAAGATTTATTTGGATTTTAAATAGATTTTATAAATATTTATTTTCAACATTTTTTTTTTTAGTCAATGGAAAAGATTTAATAGTTCTAGAAATTCAAATAGTTTAAAGAAATTCGCAAGGTAGTCCTTTTTCAATTATATTCCCAATAAATCAGATGATTTGAGTGGATCGAACCGTGAGAAATACAGCCGATTTAAAGGATATTAATTGAATTATTGCATTTCTTCACTCTTTTCATGGCCACTCGAATGATATCCTTCGTAATTTATTCAAAACTCTTGCCCAAGGCCTGTACAAAGCTGTTTGTGTTGGTAAATTGAGCGACTTGACTGGCACAAATCAAACACGGACTGCAGGCAGACAGCTTCCACTCATCTCGGCCCCCAATCTCCTAGCCATTGCAAACAATTTACCTTGGATCTTAGCCTACATTATTTGTTTGCTTTGCTTTCCTGCGCTGGCTTTCAGACCTTTCAGCTGATGCAGCTGGCTCAGTTATGCTCAGTTGTTTTCCTTTTAATGTAATTTCATCGTTTTATGGAGAAGATGGTCTAGCAAAGGTCAGAATGGCGGCGGAGGTTGCTAGGGAACTTTTTAATATTTTAGTCCGAAAATTTAAGATATTTAAAAAGTAAATGAACAGCATTTTAGTTCTGTCACACATACAAATTACTTTAATATTGTTTAAAATATTAGAACTATTTATTAAGTACCTGAGAAACATAAAGAAATACATTTAATAGTAAAATATGCATTATTTTCTTCATGGTCCCGAAACGATATCTTATTTTTAACACGATACTACACCATTTAAATAGGATTTTATTTTAAAAACTTTTGTTTATCTCCACGGATTTTTAAGCTCCATGCTCTATTATAAACTCTGCTTTCCAGTACTTCTGTAGCCACCCTCTTTGTAGATCCTCCGTCTGTTGTCTTGCATATTCCTGCTGCACCAAGAGTTGAATTTAATTTCATTTCGCTCGACTCGGGCTCGACCTTTGTTGACTGCTTGTTTATTTGTGCGCATCGAGGGGTGCCGAGGGCGAGGGCAGGGGTTAAGTGGATACAAGTTTGTGGCCACCTAGAATAGCCAATTCCGCCACTCAAAGCCAAATGAAGTGTTAACGCCGAAAAAGCCAAGAGCGTTCGGTTGCCAACTGTCGCATCCGGTGTGATTGTTGTTTTGTGCCTGAGGGGCAAGCAAGAAAAAAAAAACAAGCAGAGCCACAAACAAAAATCGATGGCATGGCAAAAAATGCGAAACTAAAATCCCCGTCTGAATCGAATCGATTGCGGCGACGATGGTGAAGTGACGTGCCGGAAATCGACGATGCCACATCCCAATTCTCTCCACCTTCCGCTTTTCCGGCGATTCCGGAAAAGCGTGACAACGCGTTCCCGGTGTCGCCGGATTTTGCATATATGCAATTTGATCTCCAACCCACTCAATCTCACTCTATGTTATTTGTCCCGCTTCCGCAGATGGTCAGCAATCCAGGCGAGGTGATTGGAAATAAGCGAAGCTAAGTGCATCCATTTGCATTTGCCAATTTGCAATTTGCGAGCTGAGCGGCCGCCTTGATGGCTTGCCGCGATTTCGAGAACAAATAGCGGATATCTGTGACTTGTGAGCCATGTTCGATTGAATGCGGCAGCAACATCTAGACCAACAGCAGCAACAACAACGGCAAGAGCAACACCAACGAACAACATGTTGACAACTCACCATCTGCACCACCTGCACCACCATCGCGGCAGTACGGCCGTGGAACTGGACAAGATCACCAACCTGAATACGGTAAGTTCCCAAAAATATTACAGAAATACTTAACTTAAATTTAGACCGCCGTGGATCTTTTAAAACCATCTCTAAATTTATTATTATTTAAATAACCTTGAGCTATAAAATATTTCTCATTAAATGACATCTGATTGCTTTTTATAGCAAATTAATCCTATTCCAAGCTTAAAACTCTAACAAATCGCAAGACCGCCGGCCAAGAAAATAATCTTTAAAGTTTTTAGGCTGCAATGATTTAAAAATCTCCGAATAAGCTAAAATCTAAATTCTTGTCTGTAGGCAAATATCGCTTTAATATCAAAAGACCAAACTCTCTAGTTTTTCTGATGGCATCAATAACTTTGCTTTCCGTAGTCAAAGCCGAAACGCTTGATTGCATTTGAAAAGATAAATTCAAGCAAAAACTGAAACCAATTTAGCTTGTTCCGAAACTTGCAAACCTCAAACGATTGCCAAATTGCATTTATTTTTTCCAAAGAATTCCGGCTGTGTGACCTTTCCAAGAAGTGCCGACTCGCCTTTCGGCAAGTAAAGTAAAGACGAGCACTAATGAATCCCAATTCCGAATGCACAGTTTAATCCGTTGGAAAATTGCGAGGGAGAGCTTAGAACTGCAAAGCCACCTTAAGTTGGCGCCGTAAAGTGCGCTGCAGGAAATGCATCGCGGGAAAATCAACTAATTGACATGGCCTTCAATTAGGGCGAAGTTAGCTGCGATTTTCCACAGTGCAGCTGGTCAGCATCCGGCCCAGAATAATAATAACAGGATTGAGTGGAAAACAAGTTTATGGCTAGCATGTGAAGGAGGTTAGTTAAAAGCAGACCACCCACACTGCATTAACAGCTGATGGAAATTATTGAAAGGATTGCATTAAGTGAAAGTGGGTTTGGCGGGGGCGGCGGGGATAGAAAAAGCGAACGTGGCTCTCTTGACCATACACAAAAGTTGTCTAGCAGCAAAATGAAAAATGTTTTTGTAAAAAAGCGGGGGGAAAAGCGGGCAGAGTGGCAGCGAAAAGGAAAATGTGAAACACGTTTATTGCCATTCATTATATTCTCGCGAGCTGTTGCGCAAAGTAATGAAGCACTTTTATACGAGGCAGCTCTCCTTTCACAGGGCACGCACAGACCCACGCCCATTCCAAACTACGCCTTTTGCACTGCAAATAATATTTTTAAAACATTTATACAGCTGTTCTTAAAACCGTGTTTATAAAGAAAATATTTTATCAAACCAAAATATAAATTGAGTTAAAATAAGACAAAACATTTTGATTTCAAATATTTGAAAAAATAAATAAAAACTGTGTTTTATAATGAATCAAAATAGTTCTAAATTTTTTTAGCAAAAAATATTTGACTATTATTTTTAGTCCCACATTTTTCCCAGTGTCTCAGCATGTTTTTGCTTTAAAAAACACTCTTCGGAACGGGAGATTGACTGGCGTTGATGAGAAAAGACTTCTCGGTCCTCCCGTTTTTGTTCAAGAAAAATGGCTTGCTGTCTTGGACTAGAGTGGAAATAATAATTTCGGGTTTGGCCACTGCAGTTTTCCACGGACCGAGCCGGAAAAGTGCGTGCCAAAAAAGAACTACAACCAATTTTCATTAAACGAGCACTCCCACACTCAACAGCCGCCAATATGTCTTCATTAATTTCGGAATAATGTATGGCATGTTTGTGTAGACATTTAGTCGACCCTGTCATTGGGCTTGCTGGCTTGTCGGTTCGGCTCTTAGCTCTTGGCCCCTGGCATTCAAGGGGGCCTGGAACCGCAGGACCTCAATAAAAACTGAAAACTTCTACTTAACTTTAGCGGCGAACATTTGTCTCTCCTGCGTGAGAGATACCGAGTGTGTGTGTGTGGGGTTTGAAGGCCAAATAAATTTCGGGGCTGCCCCAGGAAGTTGCGCAATAAAATGGCCCTGCCTAAACAAAGGATCCTGTTCAAGGCCTTCGCACACAGGACTCACCCGCCCTGTGTCACTCTCAATATGGTCGAAAGGTATCCGTCGATTGTCAGTCTGCTTGATTGATAATGTAAACCGAGCAGCTCAGCACACACTCCGACCATTTGGGCCCCGCAATCCCTATCCCTATTTCTATACCTATCCGAATCCCATCGTCGTAATCGCAGGCCATTGAAACCACTATGGTCCCACTCCTCGTCAAGGAGCAAATAAAAGTCCGTCTCGTTCTGGGCTAGCATCTTATCGATTTTGCGGATTACAAGTTTTTGTTATCACTTACGCAAATGACCCGAATGGCCGATGCAATTGCCGACTAGATGGGAGTTTTCTTTCAAAATGGAAAGGCTGAGTTTAGTTGAAGATGAAGAGGAGGTCTTTAAGGAGTAGAGCTTTAAAATTCCATATAAAAATATTTTAGGTATTTTTACGGATTAATTAATATTTTATTTCTATTTAAATATTATCAGGATAATTGTGTACTACAACACATTTTAATTCTATCAAGGATAATTTAAACAAAAATTGATCTCTACGCAAAATTCCATTTCGATGGCAACCAATTGGGAAACCTCAAAGAAACTGCATGTGATCTAACCAGAGGCATGCCGTCCAATCCAAATTGCTTTCTGCGGCATCAGGAGTCGTGTTCAGAGGGGTCGGGGGATCAGGGAATCAGGGGGTTAGGAGCTCTCATCACCGTCACGTTGCTGCAGCTGCGATTCGATGGTTGTTCTAGACACTTCTCTTCTTTTATTGTTGCCGCTGGCCGAGTGGGGCTTTGTGGCTCACACCAACACACCATTGGGTGCAACACACATCCCTCTTGTCCCCCACACAACCCTCACATGGGTCCATTCGATATTGGCCGTGTGTGTTGCACATCTGCGGCATTGTGTTGTTTTTGCTGCCGCCTCTTGCTGCAAGTTGCTGCCGAGCTGTAATGCACTGAGCAAAATACCTTAATTAAAGCTGGAAATTTAATTTGGAAATGTATCTTCTAAAGTATACTTTTAAGTGTAACCATATTTTGAATTATATTAAAATTTGTATATCCTCTGCTACCCTCTGCAAAGTTGATTTCTTTTTAATTTAAAGATATTTTACAAATTATTTACGATCCTTTATGAAACTTACTTTTTGATGGGTTCTTGTTGGGTTCACAAATTGGAACTACTAGAATTATATTGCATTTTTTCTAGAATAAAATAAACATTTATTTTAACGCTATAAAACAATATAATTTAAGCATAATTACACGTAAAATTGAAAAGTTAAAGTCTTTTAAACGGATTATTCCTTGCATCTTTTTAAAAAAAATCAGCCTCAATTGCTTCTTAGGTAAATTTCTCTCTCTGTAAGCCGATTTCAAAACGATGTCCGACATTCATACACTGTAACGAACCTTTGTTTGACTGAAGGGGGAAGTGGGAGTTGATGCAGGCGACAGGAGGAAGTGGAGAGTTGGGTCAAAGGTCGACTGTTGAATGGACAGTTGGCTAGTTGGCTGCTTCCTGCGATTGCCCGATGCCCCCCCCTTTTGACGTTCCTGCCAGTTCGATTGTAATTATTCTACAGTTCAACTTGTTGGTTCGCCGGCTAATGCGTTTTGGCACTGCACTCTGTTAGTTTTGCCCCAGTATACTGGTAATTGTTCCTTGTGGGCGTGGCCTTTTCTGGACATCAACAGATGTGGATGTGGAAAGCGCATTAGCAGCAGCGCGTTATCAAAGTTTTTGCAGCTCGTGTTGCAAATGGCGCGTGATATTTATTGGCCAAAAGGAGTACATCTGTAGTTTTGCGCAAAATGAAAAAAAGGAAAATGAATATTATCTTATCCTAACACAAACATACTGCACATGTGGTGAAAGGGGAAAATATTATTGTAATGTTTAAACATAAAAGCTTAATGGTGTTTCTTAATGTTTTTCGAAAAACTACATTTTAGTAGTCTTATATCCACATCCAAAATGGCTTTATAAAACGTTACGAGTATAAGTGCCAATAGTATTTCATTAAATAAAAATAATTGGAAATAAAGTAAATTAAATTAAATGAACTGAAAGGGAGCCTTTAAGGAAATCTTCTACTCTTTGTGGGAATGTAAATAATTATAATTCTGAAAGGCTCAAATTAAAAAGTAAAATTTTTATCTTTTAAAAAATGTAGCTTAAAATTTTTGTAATTCTGAAAAGCTTTTTTTTGTATTATTAATTTGTGAAGTGTGGGTCTCAGAGTTATGCCAGGCAGTGGACATTGTCATTCCATGGCCCTGGGCAAATGCATTCTTAAATGTATCAAAAACACTCTTTTACATATTCTAACGCCCATACACTCTCTTCATTACGAGTGCTGTCTGGCTTTGTCTTTGTTGGTTCCTCTTTTTTGTATTGCAATTTTAATTTCCGCTTTCACTTTGTCTAGATTCAGTCGTACTTGTCGTCGTCGCTTTCTTTTGTTTGTTAGTTTCGTTCTTTACCCTGTCACCCAACCACCCCCTACCACCCACACCCACACGCACACCCACACCAACCATCTTATCTCATCTCCTCCCCGCGGGCTTTCTTTGTCTTGTTCTTGGCGTTGTGGCATTTGCGTTTTTGCTGATTTACACATTTGGCCAACGAGAGCGGGAGTGCAATTGTGTTTTCCTACGGCAGCCACAGCACGTAGGTGCACTGGGAAAAAATTAGGGCACTTTAAATTAATTTGGATTAAAGAAATTATAATTATGAAGGTGACTAAAAGTATGCAGTGAAATATTTCTGTCTGACATCCTCAATACATTTTAGTGCATACTATTTGGCACCTTTTTTATTGATTTCAAAACGCATTTGCCATCTGTGATTTTGAAATTTGCTTTATGCTTAAGTACCTTATTCATCTTTCAGTGTATTTAGCATATGGCATGTGGCACGTAGAACGCGTGCATTTCTTGCTTTCACTTGCTTTTGTTGCATTAAATTCGCAGCAGATGTTTTTCAATTTTCCGCCTCAACTGTTGACGTAAAAGTGGTTCAAAGTGGTTGCCAGTAGGAGAATAATAGAACAACATGGCCAGTCCAGTTCCGCATGAATATGCATATTCACACGGAATGGGGGATTTCTCCTCCGACTTGTTATTATTCTACACGCCACATCATGTGGCGGCACATCTTTTGTAGCACACTTTTTAGGAGGCACTGCTCTCATTACTGACCAAATGAAGCGCCAACTGCGGCGGGGGAATTGAATGTGTATACAGGATACCCAGTCTTATACAAATGAATTTCCCTCATATGGGTAACTGTGTGTGTGTGTGGTCAGGTAATTTCAGAAATGTGCCCCGCTTTTTTCTCGCATCTGTATTATTTTCTGTTTTTGCACTGGGACTTGACTCTGGTTTAGCACTGCCCTCGGCTGTCCCTTTTTATGCCAGCCCAAGGACCTTTGCCGCAGGACGAAGACGACAGGCGTTTACGTTTGGGATTTGCATGAGCTGCATGAACTTTTTGCAATGCCATTCCGACTGGGCCAAAAGCCCCTCAAACTCCCTCCTCCCCGCCTTTCAACCTTTCCACCTTCTCACCCAAAAGCCCTGCTTTGTCTCTTTATATCTGCCGAGATTTAAGCGTCATATAAAATTTATGCGTGTGGCTTTTATGAGCTTATACCTGTGCCACACTTGCTAGTGTTTTATGGGACTCACTGTCCTTGGCGGACAGGTGAAAAAACCCAAATAATTAGGTAGCTACGGCGAGGGGATTCTGTGGGGTCCCCAATGAGCTATGTCTTATTAAAGTATTTAATGAAACAGTTTAGGGATACTGGTTTCGGGTCATATAGGAATACACTATTGGAGGGAAGATGTGTGCTAAAAATAAAGAATTAAATTATTGGGGGTGCCACAGAAATAGCTAGGTTTTTAAAATCACTTTTAAATGTCAAAATAGGTGTCTAAAAGTATGCAACAATATACTTTATATCCTTTATTTTTATTTTATTAATTTATTTAATGACTGCACTCAGAAAAAAAATCGCCCTAAATTTTAGAAAATCGCCATACTTTGAAAATCGCCTTGAAATTCAGAAAATATTTCTATTTTTCAGAAATATTTTTCTAAATAATAAGAAAAACTTACCCTGATTAGATCAACTCCTCTTGTTATCCACTTTTAGAAAAATTTTCTGTTATTCAGAAATTTTTCTTTCAAACTAAGAAAAAATCGCCTTACATTTTAGAAAATTGGCCCAATCGGTAGCCTAGGGGTCTAATGCGAGCGGATTATTTGTTTTCTACGCTTATATTCGGAAGCGTGTGTTCGATCCCACGTCGAGGCGGACATTTTTTGCGTCTTTTTTTTTTTTTTTTTTGCGCATTAAAATGTATACTTTAATACAAATAAGGATTTAGGTAAGCTAACACACACATAATGGATAAATAAGAGTATAAACCTAGAACCCAAGAGAACAGAATGAGAAAGTACTTTGTACAGCGCCTCTCGTGATGCTTCCCTGGCGCAGCTAGTAGAGTGTTTGACTGCAACATGTGAGGTAAGGGGTTCGAATCCCGCGAGCGACCAAAATGTTTTCCTCAAGATAGTAAGTTATTTGATTTTTATGTTTATCATTAATAAATAATATAATAATTTCAGTTATTATTTCAGTTACAATTAAAGATTAAAAGTGTGTTTGTGTACAAGCATCGTGACGTCATCCATGTGTTTAAATAGAGGAGAGAAAAATAAGTTGAGAAACGAGAACCCCAACAACAACACCCCACACCGACAGACTCCACCCAGTCGGCATAACTCCCGATTCCCCGATTTTTTTTTTCTTCTTCTTATTCAATTTTGCAAAAACTAACCCTAAATTTAAGAAATTTTTTTTCTAATTTTTAGAAATATTTTTTCTAAAAGGCAAGGCGAGCTGCCTTTGGCTTAAAAAGTATGGCGATTTTCTAAAATTCAGGGCGATTTTTTTTCTGAGTGTGGATACTTTTAGCAATTTCTGTGGCACCCCCTATATTTAATATATATAAAAGAAAGAATAAATATTTACTTATGGATTGAATTTGAAGCTTACCCTTTGATGCATTACATAAATACCTTGTGTAATCTTTACTCAACCCTTTTTAGAAACCCATTTTCATGAGATGGCAAAATTTGTGCCTGAAATGAATCCGCATTCAGCAATCGACCCTGCCTTGTTCCTGTCAATATCACAAGCAACTGGGGCAAACAAAGCTGGGTTCCAAAAACAATGAATCCAATAAATTTGCCAACGAAAGGGGGGCTGGGGGGCAGCAACAGCTGATGGTGGAAAAGTTTTGCCTATGCTCAGAGGCTAAGAGGAATGATTACAAAACCATGATCCCGCCCCTAGGCTCTCCCTGGTTTTTTGAGGGAAAGTTTCTGGGGGCGAATCTCGTACTCGCAGCACATTCAATAAGCAATTTGGCTAAGTGCCCCGCCCTGCTCCTCGGCCGCCCTCTTTTCTGTGTTCCAGTGTCTGTGTGCTCGGCATTGTCAAGCCGATGCCATCAATATGACTAATCATGCATATATTTCATAAAGCTGTAAATCTTCCAGCCTCCCCTTAGACTTCCTAATCGGCACAGTCTTCACATCGCACAGCTGTCGTCCCAAATTGAGTCAAGCCACAGAATTCACTTTGCATTCGCCGGGGGCGTTTCAGACTTTCGAGGATTATTAAAATTACGCATACGCCGCGTTTTAAATGAAGTGCGCGACCAGATGGAGGGGCGTGGATTTTGGTGGGCGGGGGGTTGTTGGAAGGTCGGTCGGAAAATGAGGTTGCCAAAGTCAACCATTAATATTTAAACGTGCCGCTCGCATGTGTGTGCACGTGGATTTGCGGCATTGGTTCGTTTTTGTGCGGGAATTACGCGGAAAATTAAGCTTAGCGACTGACGGTAAAACTTTCTTGGCGGAGATGGTAAAATAAAATCAAATTTTAATTGAAATTGGAAAGGCTAAGGGAAAATGTAAATTTTAAATTGGTTATAATTAAAATATAAATATTTTATTTAAAACTATGAAACTTCTAATTAATAAAATCTTGCATTATTTGGCGTCCTGTTGTCGAACCCCTAATTGACTTATCAAAGCATTCCATACTGTTCTATATTTAAACCCATCAAATTAACCTAAAGCCAAGAATAAGGAGTACAGTCAATAATAATTGACTTAATATACTTTTCAGCAACAGCTTGACCCTTCTTCGGCCCTCAAAAAGGGCTGGCCAACCCGAAAGCCATAAAAATGAGCTCGAATAATCCCTTGCATTTCAGGCATTTTAATTTTTATGAGCCTGATTCGGCCGCAGGCAAAAGGCGATGGCGTCGGCAAAGGAATTAGGTCTCGATTGCTCGATTCATTTGCCGCCCTCCATTTCGGCAATGAGCCGTAAAACGGCAGCAGCATCAACAACAACAGAATCCGGCTCAGTTTTATCTGGCCAGAGAATTTTCCCAGAAATTTTGCTGCCAGCCAGTTGGGCAAACAAATATGTATACATATATATTCTTAGGCTGCTGCTTCTGCTGCCTGCGGACCTCGGATGGGGTTGTGCATAAATTAAAATATGTAATGTGCTATGTGCCGGGCCTAATAGAGCTTTCGCATAAATTAAGCATCAGTTGCCGCCGATGACCCTGATACCAGCTTCTCCCTCTGTGATTCCAGCTCATCGTGGAGATCAACAGCCATGTGGCGCTATTCCGCGATATGCTGATACACGTGGGCCAGGCCAAGGATTGCCCCGAGCTGCGAGAGAAGATCCGGAAGCTGCGACGCACCTGCGTGGAGGCACTCAAGCACACCGCCCAGATCCTGATGCCGCAGGTCAAGAGGTGAGTTGGCGCCACTTTCACTCCTTTCCCACAGGTGCACTGGAATAAAATCGATAACTTTATCGAAAATGAGCAAAATTTGAGAACAAAATTAATTTGGTGATTTATATAAATTAAACATATGTTAAAGAAAATCATAACACTTGAAATAAAATATTACGTATCCTACTTATTTCTTATTTATATTAAATTCAAAATTTTTTTATTTTTTATCATATTTATAACTTTATTTATCGAAAATATATTTAAACACAGTTTAAGAAATTGGAAAAATAAAATATGACATGTATTTGTTTCTTATTTAAATTAAATTCACACCTAACTTATTATTATAAAATAATCTCCAAAATAAGTCCATTATATTAATTGTTTAAATTTATTTTAAATATTTGTCGTTTTACAAAAAAAGTATGCCATCATATGAAATATCCCCAATTTCCTTCAGTGCACCTAAGCGGAAGACCCTAAAGGGATAGATAGCATTAACATAAACATAAACAGCAACGTGTGTGTGACATTTGGGGCATTTCCTTCATGTGTCTGTCCCTTCTTTATGGAAATGTATGCAAATCTAATTGCACTCAAATTGGGAGGGGAAGGTATAACATAAATAACAATTTGTTGGACTCGGATTGAAGACCCTTGGAATGCTCTCCAAAATGAGTTAGTGGCTGAGTTTGAAATTCAATTTCAAAGTGCTGCATAATTTATCAAAGCACTTCACCTCACTCTCCTCCTCCGAACGAAACGGCAAAAGTTAATAACATTTTTTCGAGCTGCCTCGGGGGCTCACAGCATATTGGGTAATTTTTTTTCATTAAACCTGATGAAAGGACCTCTGAGCGAGTGAGTGTGAGTGCAATTGTTTTTCTCATTTGTTTGGGGATAACAAAACAAAGCAGCAAATAAAGGAAAACTGCACAAATGTGGTTGGAAATTATTTTGTTCGATGTGGTAAGAGGTGCCATCAATGTGATATGGATTTACACTCTGGAGAGCCCAGTCCCGTGTCAGCTGGAAAGGCACAAAAAACTTTAACGTCCCAGTTGACTTTCACGGCCTGTCTGTTTACCGACTTCAATTTATTGATTTATGCCCCCCGAAAAATGTTTCAAAGACGAAATCCCAAGTGGATGCCACACATGTGCCGCCATTATCGCACCCCTAAAAACGCCTTCTTACTTATCTTATTTTTTAACAAAACATCTTGAGGGGGGAAACCCTATACAATATCTACCATATTTGTAATTTCAGACGTGTGCGGGGTATCTGTCAAATTTTTGTTTGCCGAGAAGAACTTTTTAAGCACACCACGCTGGCATATGACAATGTGATTTATTATCGAGCAGACGCTTTAAATGTCACTCTGGAGTGGAGAAATGTCAATATAACGAGACGAGCATCCGCATCAGCATTTTGTCCATTCGCACTCTATATGTATTGGCAGATAGTCGGCAAAAGTGCAGAAGAATGAAGAGTAAAGAAAAAGCGGAACCAGAGACACAGTTAAATTGATGATTGGCTGGCAGAAGGCCAGAGACAAAAATACTGACGGGGAGATTTCAATTAATTTTTGCTTTATTGACACAAATGAACGAGTCGTTTTTTCTCTCTCTCTCTCAGAAGCATTTGCAAATAGGCGCACATGGCGTATGAGTGACGACAATGAATTAGCGCTGCAAAAAGCAGACTGCTCGAGGACTCAAACTCAAAGTTAAATTGAAAGTAAAAGCAAAAGTTCAATAAAGCAAAAAGTATGCTCAAAAAATGAACAAAGCAAATGGAAAAGCCGGCAATGGATGGAATGGGGAAAACTTCGGTCGCAACTTGACAATGACAGAGCCAAACTTTGTGACAGTGTTTCGTTGTTTGTTGCTGTTTTGTGTATTGTAAACACATGCATGACCCATGTGAGACAGCCAAAGTCACAACAACTCGATAGTACTGTGTGCCATAAAAGAGAAAGGAGAAAGAAAAGAAAGTGAGGACACCAAAAGAAAATAAATACTTTAAGTTGGATGTTTTGCCATGAGGAATATGTCATACTCTGGGCGAAACCCCTCAAGTTAAAGAGGGAAAATATTAGTCAGAGCTTTTAAAACGAATTTCAATTGCAAATAAACCAAAATAGAAGCCAACTCCTGATGGCAAACTTTTAATATATTCTTGGCTTAAAATCAAGTATCCTGTCTTTAAATTTAAGTCTCCTGCCAGATTAAACTTAAATTAAACCACATTTGTCTCTTGCATATATGCAATGAAAACTTATTTTTATGGCTTCTTAAACTGTTTTATATCTAGCTATTTATGTTAGATCACCACAAACCAAACATTTGTAATAACAACTCAAATATGGCCAAGTTGGCTTTTAGCCTCAACTTTAGTGGTCTTGTTGGCCAAACAAGACGACAAAGTTGTGATACCTTGTGGACACCCAAGGCAAGCAAGTGTTTTTCCCAACCCCTCGAAAAGGGGGGCGCTAAGAAAAATCAGCCCAGACCTATCAGACTACCTTGGAATAGACACTCTTGCTGACGCTTTTCCCGAGTCATGCTCATGCCCATTTCCATTTCCATTCCACCTCCATTTCCACTCTCATTCTCAGATGGCGGCAGCACTTTGCCAACTGCCTTGAGTGACTGATAGTTGTTTGCCTGCTTGTTTGTCCAACTCGCACTTATACATGTACTGAAGATACACTGAAAGAAAATCAATATCAAAGGGATAATGACATATAATTTAAAAGAAATAAGAATTACAATATTTTCAAAGTCTCTCCAAAAAATATATACTTTCTTTTTCGATATTTTAGTAGAATTGTATTTTATTTAATTCAACTTTCACTCAGCTAATTACATTTTTTCCATGTGCATCTTATAGAGCACATATATCCTTGGAGGCGACGTTCGGTCCATTTCGCCGTGTTTGCGCTCGTGTTCATGTTATCTATCCATCTGTCTATTTGCCTGCGCTTACTTCGCATTTGTTCTGCTGTTTGCCTTGTAGTTATGTGCAGTTGTTTGTTGTTGCTAAATTACTGGCGCTGCCTTTGTTTTAGCCGCTTGGTTCCTCCTGTTTTGACAGTCAAGTTAGTCAACAGAGAGAGTCCTCGGGGGCCGGACTGGCTCCCATTGCCATGAAACCCATCCCCGAAAGACATTCCACGTCATGTTGGCTTAAACGCATTTCCGCTGCAAATATTACTCGGACTTCTGCTTCTGCTAGCAGTCTCCTTCGTCCTTCGCTGCTGAACGGAAAACACAATCCGACAATTGCCCAGAGTCCGCAGGGAGAACATAACACAAGGATTCTGACCTCCGGGGACAGCGCCATCAAAGCCAATCCAATCCCATAGACGTCGTCGATGGCGTTGTCTGCGGCTGTGTCGGAAATTTTATGTTTCCTGCAACTGCTCTTGGCACATTGCACTGTGGGAAAGGACCCTTTATATAATTTTCACATTTAAGAAAAGTTTTAAGAGCATTTTATTAATTTAAAAATATAAAAAATTTATGATCCTAGCTTAAAGAGGTTTTTACCAAGTTTATCAAAAAGGCTCTTTGCTAAAATATCATTCTAATTTAATATGGCATTCAAGTGATAAATGTTTAATTATGAAAAACATATTTTTTTTATTTTATTATAAAATATTTGGGTTGAAAACTATATAGAAGAATAAAATACATAATTAAGATAGCATTTCTTAAAACATACGGATATATATTAATTTATTTTTTAAATTCTTTGATTAAACTTACATGAATTAAATATTGGTTGCAATTTGATATTTGGTTATCTCTATTTAATTTAGGATAAATTCATTTTATGTGAGCATAAGTAATTTTACATTCCCAAAATTTATGAATTTTAAACAAGCAGCTTGAATGATTTTTGTAAAGATACTTTGCCTTCCATAGTCCTCGCTGGCCTGCATTGTTTTATTGTCGCTGTCGGCTACTTCGTTCATTATTTCGACACTTGATGCCGGTTCCCTGTTCCCGTCTGCGGATGCCCAGCTTACAGGCGATGTTCTGTGGTCATGTTTGTGAAAATTACAGGAAATTATTGAAGACAGGCGCTGCTGTCTGGAAAGGCAGAAAAAGGAAAGGAACAGAAAGGAAAAGTGGGTAAAGTTACACAATTAGGAGGAGCTCGTCACGTAGCGTCAGACATTTTAAGGAATTCTGTCTCGTAAAGTGTGGCAATTTTAACAGCTTTATACAGCTGCAGTTAATAACTTCGATTGGAGTGGCAGAGAGACCCAGGCGAAAGCGTTTTATGAACGGCAGTCCCTTTACCATTTTGCACAATTTCGCCAGCAACATTTTCTTGGGTCTAGCGAGGGAATAAAAAATATTTCACTGTTATTTGCCATAAATGAATATAACGTCCGAGCTGTAATCAAGACCATCTGCTGACAATGGTCTGCCCATTTTTTCTTCGGTCTGCCCTTCGCTCTTTATTCGCCTTGATTTTTTTTGCTTTCTGGGTTTTCGGATGCTTTGCAGATTTTGTTTCGTTGCTCCAAACTTATTATTGCGATTTTCTGGGTGTGGTGGTGGGGGTTGTGCTGGGCGAAAATGACCCACGTTAATGTCCGCGCACCACAATCAAGAAAAGATGGGATAAACGGCGGGGGAAGTCATTAAAACATTGCTCTCTGCCATTTACAACTTGCAGTTTTTCAAGGAAATCGCTTAGCATTAATTTGATTACGATTTGAGGCATTAAAGTCGCACTCTTTGCCTAGCAAAATGTACTATAAATGCTGATGTGTGATAATAAAATATTGATGGGGGTATTAGGCAAGGTCATAACCGGATGATTATGAATTGCGGATAGCCCAGCTAATTTGTATGGAATTATTGGGAACTCAGCAATTTGTGCAGATATTCGAAAGAATATTTATGTTTGTGGGTATTAAAAAATGGTTTATTTTCCGCATTAAATCTATCTTAAAGTTTAAAATCTCTCCCTAATCGTATGAGCCATAGGCACTCCCCCCAAAAATGTTGCCAACATTTGCCTGAACAAGGAGCCCAAATCTAAATCGCTTTAAGCCGTATCCTCTCGGGCTCCAACTCCTTTTCAGAAACACCTTGGGAAAGATTAATTTGCAATTTATTTGCTTTAATGCCAGCCGTGGAGGGTGAAATCAGAAGACACGGCAACACTTTCAGGACCTCGCTCCCTGGCCCAAATACATATTTTTCATTTCCAGCTCCGTAGAGTTTAGGCCAATGCAAAAGCAATTTACAAATTGAATTTATTCCCGTGTAGCTGAAAATATGTTTATGGCAATTTATATCTGTGTCCCACTCGGCAACTGCCCCCGGATTCCTTCATAATTGCCCCGTCTGTGTTCCTGGCCCTGCTAAAACTGAAATTAATGTCAACTAAGCAGCAATTTGCGTACCAACTGTAAATTCTGAGTGTCTTCTAAATGAATTATGCCGCTGCGAATGCTGCTGCTATATAAGTTATTTTCGTAATGGTAATTTCGTTGAATTAAAATGTCGTTTTGGTGCTGATCAGGAAATTATAAATACATTTTCAGTGTTTATTTGCAGCTGTTGATTGTAAAATTATAATATTCATGTCTTTATAGGGGAAGGAAAATACCAAAAAATATTTGATATTAAAGTAAATTAAAGTAAATTTACAGTTTAAAACTTCTTTATTCGTTCTTTAGAATTATGTAAAAAGTAGTTTACAAATAGTTACAAACCAAATTTCATGCGAAGAGGTTATTATTTTAAATATTTTACATTGAACTGCTGCCAGCAGGAATTATTTTTTCAATGCTTCCCAACAATAGCAAAGTTGTAAATGTCCTGAAAAAAATGCAATGTGCTTTCCACAAAATATCCCTGTCTCGACAAGAGCAGCTGAAAACATACACAACAATCGATGGTGGCCTTTAAAACTTTGCCGGAAATGAATTAGTTTGTCACCAGTTTACGATCCCCACTCCCGACCCAAAGAAATGTCATAAAATCATATAAATTTCATTTCACAATTTCCGCATGCAATTTGGCGTGCCACAAATGCGGCCCACACAATGCGGCATTCCAGTTTTATACCCACTCGGAACTCAGAACTCGGAGCCCGATGTTCATGTTACCTTGCAATGCTCTCATTGTTTTTTACCCTTTCAATTTGGTTTATTTTTGCCTTCTTTTTGCAGCGCCATGGCCGATGGCATCCTCACCGACAACCCGCACTTGGTGCTCCTGTTCTACATGGCCCAGTTGTTCCTACGTGAACTTGTGAAAAGTTATCGTCTCATACAAGTCGTGCCAATGGATATGTCCGGCTATTATGGTAAGTTTAATGCAACACCCACGCACTATTCCACATTTCCACCCAGCCAACTGGGACCATGTTTCAGCTGTCGCCACTCCGATTGCGGGTCATTGCGAATTTGCAGTCGCCAGCAAATGTCAAAGTCAGCGAAGGACTTTGGCAAATCGAGTTCGGTTTCGGTGCACATAATTTGTTTAAAGTGTGCAAAGGCATTCCTATTGCATTATATAGTCGTTATTAAATTTACTATGTGTAACAACTCACATAATAAGTTAACCAGGAACTGCAAATAACGAGTAATTGGAGGCCTTTATTTTTAAAGTCGTAATAACATTTTTTCATTTTCGTTTTTTCATTTTTTCGTTTACCATTTCGACTGATTTGTATGTGCTTTGTACAAAAAAATGATGATGAAATTTATTATAAGCAGAAGTCTCAAATGAATTTAATTTTCTTTCCTGAAAATAAACAAATAAATAAAAAAGGCACATTTAAAAATATATTAGTTAAGAAAAGATTTTTATAATGTAATTGCAATTACTTTAAATTAAAATTTTTAACGTCTCGAAACTTTAATGACATTGCTGCACAACTATTTCCCTGCATTCCGAGTTGGTTCTAACGAGGATATCCTTTCTTTGACATTGCCATTCAGAGCAGCATTCCCTCACTCAAAAGCAGACACTCGGTGCACGTTCAACAATTGTTTGGCATACTCCCAGGGACTGCAGTTGCGATTCTGATTCGGATTCAGACTGTGATTGCCATTCTTTAGCCATGTTTAATGTGCACGTGCGAGCGCAAAAATATGCAGAGCCAAACTTCGAACTGATTTGTCGCCAGGCTGACCATGGAAAATGCCGTCGAATACAAATGGGAACGCAAATGCCAAATGCCAATTGCTGATCATAAATTTTTAAATTACAACCACTGTGCTGGCACTGGTTTTTCCACTGTCAACGCGCCCGGAAAATTTGCTTGGAATGGGGAGTAAATATTTACAGAGCCACAGAGCCAGAGTTTCTGGCTTTGGGCCTTTGGATGCAGCAAATTTACAACGCACCCGCATTTTCCCCAGCATGGAAACAAACAAATATCTGCAGTGCCATGAAAACGCCATCAACGCAGAATAAGCAATAAAAAATTCAAAAATTGCAGGCAATTTTTTTTTCTGTGTTTGGCTGTTATAATTGCAAACCAAAATATACGAAAAATTGACAGGGCAGAGATAGTATGTAGTATGTGATGATGGAATGGGCCGAAGCGATGACAGCTTTATGCGGACCTTTAATTATTGCCATGCTGGCGAAAATTCATTGCCTTCCAGGGTTTAAGCAAAAGAACTACTCGGTTTGGGGCTAGGACTATGGAGTACCCTCTAGGTAGATAAAATAAATAATAAAAATAATACCCAAATAAGGAAAATGGTAATTTAAGCAATAGGTATCTATAGATAGTGCAAAAAGGTTTTCATAAATTAATTCACAAATGTCTTATGCTCTTTTTAAAACCAATATACCCTCAAACCCCGCTGATACCCTGTAGAAAAATGGCAAACGTTGAATGCTGGTCATGCATGTTCGCATACGCGATGAAATATGAATATTGCGCATACGCCGCATTGGACGATCGAATAGATTGCAATTCATTGGGGCATGCAGCTCAGAAAGTTTTACTAAGTAATTAATTTGACTATGGCTGATGAAAACTGATGGGCGATCGGAAATTGATTGCAGCATCAATCAATCAAAGGACCGGTATCAGCTAAGACACTAGTGAAATGTGGAAACATTAGGGCTTATGCTATCCACAAGATAACACAGCCGTATAATTGACAAAGTTATAATATATTTCGTTTTACTTTTAAATTTCTGATCATTAAATTAGGAAAAGTTGGGGCCAAAAAAAGTTCCGGCAGACATCAAAGCGCGGTAAAAATAAAACGCAAAAGCTAATGAAGCAGTAAGAGAACGGAAGTAAATAAAAAGCCGGGAATGCAAACGTCAAAGGAAAATGTTTGCATAAAAATGAATGGAACAAATAAATGTGGCTGCGGCCCAGTCAAACAAAATGGTTTATTTTATTGCCACGATGCGGAAATGTTGGCCGAAGAGCTTGACCGGGCTGCAGCTTGGCTTAGAGGCGGCTTATTACTTGACTCTGAATTATCCCCTGGCCTCTCTGTTTTTCGGTTTCTTGCAGAGAACCGAGCTGGGCCCTCGAACCTGGGCAATGTCATCAGCCAGATATTGTTGTGCAAACAGTTTACGCCCGACTTCAACGAGGAGGAATTATGCAGCATCACCAAAGACTCCCAGGACATCGCCGTGCTCCTTTCCGAGATGCAGGAGTACATGCCGCAGCACGAGGCGTACTTGGGTGAGTTTTGCTGTTCTGCTGCTCCGACTGCGCAGGCTCCCGGTTTCGGTTTTTGCCCATTGCCTCGGTGGCTCGACTGCAGTTCCATTGCCGTGCACTTTGGTATTTGGCCAAGGACCGTCGAGCAAACAAAATTGTATAGCCAACACAAAAAGGGCAAAGCTGCGCACAAAAAAAGGACAGGCTATTAAAGTCTATAGCTGCAGAGATTTAGTGTCATTTTTTTCTAAAAAAAAATTAATTACCATTAAAGTGTTTTGAATAATAGGGAAATGATTTATAAATCAATTAAATCAAAAAATAAATAGATTTAGATAAAAAACTCCAATTTTTTTTTAAATTTTTTCTTAAATTTATAGTTGAAATGGCAAGTTTTATTAAGTAAGCTTACAGAGCTTTTTCTCTTTGTAACATATAATTAAAAAACAATTACAGATTTATTGAGTGTTGGATAAAAATCTTTACATATAATTTTCAGTGTAATTTTTTTTTTGGAAAAATAAAGGATTGTTAAAAGTGTTAATAAATATTCCAAGAGATCTTAATGAAAATCTACATTCATTTAAATTGATTTTTGTATTATTTGTATTATTTATTAAACACGTTCACTGATTATTTCCAGTGTCCTCTGCCCACACTTTCCTTTTTCCGCCGAACTCATTAATTAATCAAGCCAATTGTTTGCTCTTTCATGTGGTGTTTGCAGAACGAAACGCGGCCCTGGACACAACTGGACCTTGGCAGGCCAAGAGGCGCCAGAACTACATCTGCAAGAACATGAGCCTCCTCTGCTGCGTATCCAGGCCCAACTATCTCTGAGAGCAGGCCGATAGTGTGTAGTCCGAGCTGAGCTAAGCCCCCGACAATGTGACCATCTCCGCACTCAACCACTACTTATATCAATTACTAGCGCCTAAGTTGAGCCTGCAAACCCGTAGAGGAAATTCTAGATCTTAAGCCGAGGAGCGGAACACTCAATTAGCATTGTAACATAATCAAAGGTCAATGCATTGACAGCCATTGCAATGGCTGGGCCAGGAGGGCATTGGATGGTTCTACTCCTCCCAGAGACATGTGTATAATCAAAGTTAATTATGCTGCATAAACAATATTAATGTAAAACCAATTACACAGTACGGATATGGATATCTACTATATAGACACCGATATAGAGACGTTTAACTAATGGAACGAAGCCAGTTAAGACTTTTAGGTCATTAAAATGTATTCACTGTATAGACCCAAGCAAAAACCAACACACACACATCGTAAATTATCTGAAAATGGTATAACACCTGAGTTAACATTAAGATTAGAGGCTGGGCCAAGGGATAGAGTAGGGTGCTGGGAGCAAATGGCAGTTTAGTGGTAGTTCAAAACGATATAGCCTTCGTAATTAAGTTGAAAGCCTGGCCAGGCAAGTGCTAAACAGAAGCAATAACAATCGTGTTACTCAAAAGCATAAATATATATACATATATCTAACCGAAAGGAAGTGTAATTGAAGTGTCTCTAGGTTTCCGTTTGTTCATTTCACGGTTTTCAAAGTGAACTCTGCACAGTACCTAAAATCAGAACAAATAATCGAGCAACAAACGAGCAACGTGTGACCAATGAAAATACAAATAAACCAAATCAATCTGTTTAAAAAACATGGTTTAATAGCAAATCAATATCCCATTCTCAAATGGTAATATTAAAAATTCAGTGAATGTTGGAGGCAACAAAGAATTTCAATCAGCAAGTGGATATTTATTTCAGCACAAGGGATTCATTTCAAATAATAGTTGGATCTAATCACAATAATAATAATAAATATTTTTATTTAATAAATGAGACCAAAAATTTAACAATTAAATTATTAAAGTTAGCATTTATACTCCTCCCATTTAAAATTCTTATTTGCCCATGGGGTCGAATATTGCATGTAAAATGAAGCAATTGTTGGCAAACAAATTTATTGCACCGCCAAAATGAATAATTATGTGCTTATTGTGTTTTCGGTTCCATTGAAATCGCATTAAAATTGCACAAATTTTATTTTTACAAATTAAAATATGCTTTTAAACGGCTGCTGCCAAGCATATGGAAAATTCATAAGTTGGTTGGGTTCGAAAGCAAAAACAACTTTTCCATTCAATGCATTTTTCATTCGGAGTGCGCATACTTTTGGCCATTGGTTGCGGGTATGTGTTGCATATTTAATGGCAATTAATTGAAGAATATTTTTTTTGTTTGCCAATTAAACTGGCAGGAAGTGAGCAGAACACTTGTTTAACGTTGTAAATCAATTTGTTGTGCCAACAAGTAAGTGCTGATCAACTATGCTTGGGCTCTCAACAATTGTTGGACCGCTGAAATGACAATGAAAATGTAAAAACTCTGTTAGAATGTCCGAAACACAATGGGTCAAGTAGCTGAGAAAAGCAAATATTTGTACATACTTGGAACCCAATAGAAAATACATATATATATATATAAACAGAGTCTCTCATTGATATTAAAAATGTAGTACAGATTATTTACTAATTTTTATTTACTTATTCGATTCTAGGCATAAATCAAACACCAAACAAATTTACACGTCTCTAGAGAAGTTAGTTCTAAAATAGAACGTTTATGATATTGATAATTATTTACCTGTATATGAATGTATATTGCTTAGATCGTTTAAATAGGTATTCCAGCAACAAGCCGTGATTGTTATATGATATTCATATAAGAATAATCTGAATGTATTTATTAAATGTTTGTTCATGTTGTTCGAAACTAAAGGCCACTGAGAAGTAACTCAAAAACTCACACACTAGCAACAAGAAACTAAAGCCGAAAAACCGAAACTAATTACCAAACTGGGTACCAATCAAATATGAATAAAGCTATTTTTAGAGAAACTAAAGCCAAGTCTTGGGTTTATTTCGTGTTCTCGGAGGCTTAATGCTTTGGAAAGGGGCCAAGAGCGTAACTCTGAATTTATTACACTTCATAAAAGAGCGATTAATGTTTATAGATGTGATTTTATCACGAACACCCGGGCAACGAAATATATGTATGTTGGAGCACATAAAGGTGGAAGATGGCTGCCGATTGAAACGTCGAAGGGTTGATACCTTGGAAAAATATTCAGATGAATAAGAACACCACTTAAGGAGTTAAAAATAATTTTATTTTACTAAAGAGAATATTTTAAAAAATAATAAAAGGTTATTCAAATTTCGAAAATTGACTTAAAAATAGTTGGACATCTCCTGGTCGTATATACTCCCATTTATACCCCTTATAACCCTGCTGAATAAAATGGTTCAGCTTTAAGCACTTCGGGAGGTGCCGTTTTACGTGCCAAGACATCGAGGACAAGCCAACGTGTTCGACAATAGATACGTCTTAATCAATCTTTACCTGATGCCAAGTGGCAAGGTGGCAGCATCGCAAAACCCCGTCACCTTGTTTATTTTAAACGCACTGTTTGACGGCGAAAAGGTTCTAGCTTATCGAAGAGCTAGCGGGACGAACGTGGCTTAAAAGTTGCAGCCACGACTGAGGCCCAATGCAAATTGCATGGTCACGTAGAAGTCTATGTAAATTAGTTGAAAAAGTTACGCCAGCGATTGCCTTTTGATGTGGGGAAAATCTGGGATCCCAGGGGGTAGGTGCTGAAGCTGAAGCCTTTTGCGAATACGTGCCGTTTTGGCCAAAACGCTTCATTTACCGCACACACACACGCACTTGGACACCTTGCTCGATGGCATTGGCTGTGGTTTTGGCCCAGCTTTCCCACTCTCTCCTTTCTCCTTTCCCGATTGCGGCCATAGCGGGCTTATCCTCCAGTCAGACGTGAGGTGTTAATAGATTTACGTGGCGCCCGTGCGGCATGGGCCTTCTGGTTGAGCAATGTACATGTACTCCTTGCCACGTTTAAGTGCGTACTCCATCAGGTGCAGTGGGAAAAAGTGCGATTACAGTCCGGGTTTAAGGCATGAATTTACCCAAAGAAGAAATAATTACTTTTACTTTTTAAGATACATAAAGATTTTGATATATTACTACAGACTGCCTCGTGGTCATAGCATTTTTACTCTGCCGGAGCTCTGCCGATACACACACAGTGTAGCCAGAGAACAAGACTGACCTAAGCTATAAGTTTAATTTATTAATGACTAACTTAATAATCAGTAAATTTGATTAGACTTATTATCTTAATTTTTTTTTATTAATTGTAGCTTTGAAATATTTGATATTTAAATTAATTAATTAATTATTATTTTCTCTGCGTGTAAACTGCTAAATGACAATGGGGCACGCATGCCGTGGCTGTGGCAGCACTCGCGGCTCATTATGCTCCGCAATGAAGTGAAAATAAAAAATATAAAGGGCCAAACAAAAATTTGCAATTCAAAGTAAACAGAAAGCGGGCAAAACAGCAGCGAAAAGTTAAAACATCGAGCAGAGGCTGGCGTCAAAAGTTGGCTAAGCAGAACGGAAGTTGACATTATTTTTATTCTCCCTCGTTTGTTTTTTGTGTGTTTGTTTGTGTGTGTTTGTTTCTTTTGATGTGTGTGTTTCAGGGTCTCCGAAAAAAGCGGAATGGAGTTGAGTGGCCAGCAAACAAGTTGCCACTGCCACAGGATATCCCAACATCCCAACTCCCACTGTGTATTTATTCGTGTATGTGGGTCTGGCTGCGTCAAAGCCAAAATAAATGCCAACAAGGATAATTCTGGGGTAATCCGATTTAGTGCGTTGCCCGCTGCTGGTTCTCTGCAGAGGATCCCTGGCTCACACACAAAAAACCCTCTTGATTATGTGCCGCTGCCCCGGACTCCTGATGTCCCCACTTTCGTTGCTCTCTATAACGCTGTCCTGGCCAATGTCCTGGGCACTTACTAGCCAGCTGATGCTGGTTAGATGGCCTGCGGATTCCACTGGATACAGTGGGGATGGTCAATGTAGCTGGCTAGCCCTTTATTGAGATTTAATAGCTTTACAGGAAATAAATTAAATTTTATGGGAACAAAGTAGTTCGCTTGCTGTTTTTGCAACATTTCTTGCAAAGTAAACTTTAAACGGTTTTTCTGTTGATATTTTAGTTGGATATATTAATGGATTTTTCATATTCCCCCTTTACTGATTTTTAAAAATTAATAGAAAATATTTGAATTTTGTTCCACTGTTCGACCCTCTGTGCTTTTGTTCTGTGTGTTGGCTTTTGCAGCGCAGACCTGACTTTTTAATGTTGTTTGATGCGTTTCGTGGTCGGTGAATTTTGTTTGGGTCCCAAAATGTTGTTTTACCCCCTCCCACCCTTTTGCAGTGTTTTTGTGGCGTAGTCGAAAAAAATTAAAAACATAATTTTCATGTTGCCGCACGCATTATTGCTGCCTTTTGCATAATTGAATAACGTAGTCGGGCGGAATGATAATATCGAACGGTGGGTGGTTAGGGGCTGAGTCTGCGGCTTTTGTGTGTCCCCTACCAACTGCGGTCTTTAAGACAAAACGCCGGGGCTATTGTACAAATAAGCACGGCCGAAATCCAAAATCCGTCTCAGACGGAGGCAATTGCTCTTGGTCTTCGTCTTGGCCCTCTTCCAAATGAGAATGGAAATCGAGCGCTGACCTCGAGTCGTTTTGTTTAGTCGCCAACTTATCAGATGCCCTGTTTTTGGAGGACTTTGTCCTTAAAGTCTCCCAGACTTCCAGACAAAGTCTTAAATTTAACAAGCTCGTGCTTGAGGCAGTGGATAGGGGGCTATATACCTACTTCCGTAAGTACTTAAACGGCACACGTGGCGTATGCGCAATAAAACGATAGCGATAGCTAATCATTGAAGTACATTGATTACGCAAAGTCTTAAAGCCATTAATTAAAGACCACGTTTCGCAGAGCAAACTCAAGTATTTCGATTTTATTTCCTTCTGGGCATCCATCCTCCTTTTTCATCACAAAGCCAAAACCACTTCGCATTGCTGGGGCACAAATGTTTTAGCTTCGTTCTGCTTTTTCGCTTAGAAATGCACAAAGGAATTTCAGCACAAAGTGGGCGAATGTTTGGTTCGCGATGCCTGTTAAAAATGCATTCGTGCTGCTTTCCTTTTTTTTTTTGTGCGAATTGCATGCGATAAACTTTATAATTCAATTGTGGCTCTCCAAGTCGTATGTCGTGTCGAAGTCAAAGAACAGCACACACATCGTGCTGTTGGTTTGTAATTTTAAAACTGAATTACAGCACTTGTGGCTTAACCGCAAAACCACCGACTTAATTCAGCCGGTTAGTGGTGCTGCGCAGAGTTTTCCATGCTTTTTTGGTGCACACTATACGTTACTTATTTTTACTTTCCACCTGACAACTTTAATACAGCTCCAAGTGAGGGTGTCAGAGCCTCATTAGTATGCCAATTGTAATTAAACCGTAGAATGTCCTTTCACGCTCCTGTCAATCGAGTGACCCTGTCCATGTGACAACCTTCAAGGGGGCTTTCCCCCGTTTTGGACGGATTAGTGGTGAGTTGGTTGTACTGTCGATTGGGTAACTAATTTGCAGTTAATTGGCTACTTAAGAAAGTAAATTCGACGGCTACCAGATATAATGGATGACACAAAATTCGTCGTACTTCGCTGAGAACTTCCACTTAATTATTTACAACATTTAGGCCGAATTTTAAACGAAAGAGTTTCCGTGTCCCCAAATATAATATTCCCAATTTCCGTTAGGATCTCTTTAAATTACACATTTGCAGCAGTTAGCTCCTGAAGAGTAATACTCAGCTTTTAGTCTAGACAAGCTGAAGGTTTGTGTTCGAATAACTGGTTCGTGTCTTGACTTTTGTCCTTGTAGAATAAGGACGTAAAAGGACGAAAAAATTAAGCTTTTAATTTCAGAAAGAGCCGCTAGAGGGAGTTTTTTATTTGGCGCCAATTTAAATGATTAGTCGGCTAAGAAAAAATCAAAAGTTTAATATCTCAAATGTCTAGTTATCACTTACAGAGTGGTTTAAAAAATTAAACATAGGCTAATATTAGTTTATTATTGTTTAAGTAGAACACAAAGTTCGTAAACAACTCAGAAAAAAAACAAATAAAGGAACATAAATAATTTCGGGTTCAAACAGTTGGTAAATTATTAACATTGGAAATGCGAGGTTTTTTATCTGGGCTATTAGTTTGAGAAGCTGCGAAGACATGACATCCGAAGATTCGTATCGGATCTGAGTACTGAAATACAAAATCATGGCAAGTGGGGCATTTATAGTAATCTCTTAAATATGTCGTGATGCAGCTTTCCCCAAAAAGATGACCGCACGTCAGAGTGACGAGGCGATGGTCGCCATCCGCATTCCAGGGCATTAGACAAATGCAGCAAAGGTTCCCATCCTCGATTTCCTGCAACTTCTTTTTCAGCTGGTGCACCTCTTCGACCAGTGAACGGTGCTCCGCCTCCCGGAGATCAAAGATGGCCTGATTGGACTGCTCCTGCTCTGCGATTTGTTGACGCAGTGCCTCATTCTTGGCCAACTCATTTTGCAGTTGCTGCAGTAGACCATCGCGCTCATTGGGAACTTCCAGTGGCCAGTCCGTGGTAAGCATAGTAATATAATCCTCGGAATTTGACTCTTCTCCCATAGTTTTTAGATAAAGTTCTAACAAATTACAAATAATACAACCGACCTTGGAGAGTATGTGTAAAATATTGCTGTAAAAGTTACGCCTACTTGAACAAAAATAATGAATACATTTTTTTAAACCAAGTTTTTAAGCTTATAATTTTGATTTGATTACATTTCTTCATAAATAATTGACTAAATTAAGTAAATGGGTTAAAAATCAATATATTTGCCAGTGTAAAAGGAGTACGTTTAAAGCTTTCGAACTAAACTACTTTTTGGCCTTTCGACTAGCACATTTGGAATCATATTTCGATGGGCGTTAGCATTCGCACGTCTGGCCACTCGGTGCTCCTCATATTTGCATGGCTCACTTCAGGTGCACCTGCTACCCCGAATAAGCAGTACATCCTGCGGCCGTAAAAGCAAATACACCTAAGTTCAAACACCTGCTAAAGTTCAAAACATCAACGGCAACGGGAACCGCAACAAGCAAACAAATGAGGGTCAAACTGCGAAAAAAGGAGAAACATTCTGCCCACAGAGCTCAACACGGGCACATGCTAGCTGGCACAATTCAATGCGGCACATTAACCCTCCCCTCCCTTCCATGAGTTTCCTATTCCTGTTCCTGATCCCCTTTCAATTAGGGGCGGCTGAAAAGCGGAGAAACTAGATGAACTTTGACCATTCAACACGTCCATTTCCATTCGCAATGAGAGCATGGGCGGTGCAAAAGGGTATTACATTTTAGAATCTGCTGTTCTAAGGATTATTTGCGCTTTTGTCGACCTATAAATTAATATTCCGTAATCTGAATCATCTTAATATTAAAAAGTATTATAATGTTGATCCCCCTTCCAGCACACCCCTGATTAACTCGTTTTTTATGAGCTGGCCAACAGGAAGACTGGAAGTTGCTCGTAATTCTGTTTCCGCTTGATTTACAAATATTTGCATGGCAAAACATTTTTCAACAATTTTGCGGGCAAGCGGGTGGAATAAAAAATCGGCTGCAATACAAATACCAAAATAGAACAAAAAATCTTCAACGAAAATTGCAAGGAAATGCAAAACTGGCAAAGTTGTTGAAATGTTTCTAGCAAACTATTTTTGTGGCCAGTTGAGTCTGATGAGTATAAACCAATGGGTTTGTTGCCTTCGAACTGGTATTGGAAAAGTTAAACGGCATAATTGGTGGGTGCAACAAGTAAAATTGTGCAGGAATATAATTTAAACAGCAGATGGTTTCCTTTTATGTAAATTAGTTGAGAAATTTGTATTTGATGTAAGGAAACACTTTTTTATCATTTTATTGTGATTATTATAATGCCCAGAAAATATCTAATTAATTTGTATTGATTTTTAAATAACTTAAAACTATAAAAACTATATAATTTTGTATTTCTACTACTAAAAGCGAATAATTTATTGACTGCTGCTTTTTTTCCGTAGCCAATTTGTCCATAAAATGTGTCTCAAGTTGTCTTTCATTCCATTGTTGTCATTTGCTTAGTTTACTTTATAGTTTGTTTCCACTCGTTCTGTCGTTTCTGTTTGTTTATTTACTCTATTCTTTCCCGTGCAGAAAAGCACCCTTCCTTTACTATTTGTTTGACTTCCTGGCGGCAGAAGTAGTAGTAGTCTTTATGAGCCGTCTTTATGCGTTCGTCTGCTTGACGGGGGGCCAAAGTTCAGCCAAGTTTTGCAATTTGCATGTCAGTCTGGCAAAAGACTTTCGAGGATCATTAATAATCAGCTGCTGCCTGTTGCTCCACCTGCACTCGTCTCTTTTTTGACGGAGGGGTTTGGCATTAATCACGGGCAAATTTCGACGCTCGTTTGATGGCAACAAATCTTGCGCAAATTTACGCAAACATTGGCGCCTGGCAGATCCCAAAAATCGGGGACCCCGAGTGGCTGCCATCCGGCTGCAGCTGCTCATTATGTGCGCCAGTTGCTACCCGGTTCCAGCACACAAATCTCCCCAAAGTAATTTACTGGCAACTGCGCAAAGTGCACTCTGCTATTTTTCAAATCCAGAACGACCAGAGCCAGACGACAGGATCTGGGATTCCCGGATTCCGGATCCGCTGACTTCTGGCTTCGAGTTGAAATTGAAATTGAATTGCGATTGATATTGATTGGCTGCGTGCTTGAGCGACAACTCGGCCAAATCATGTGCAGCCAAGCCAGGATTTCCCTGGTAACTTTCGCTTATTGTTGTTTCGCCATCTCTCCATCCCGGCCCCGAAAACATATATCCAACCCATCCAGATCCTCGGCGAACTTCGGGGCTTGACTTGCCTTTTTCGAGTGCGGACTGGCTCGAAATCGAATTTCGAGTCCCTTAGCTCCCTGGATATTCAACTATAAGTTGTGTATTGTTTAGTCAAGTGCAGCTGTTCGTGCAGCTTGTTTATGTGCTGTCTAAATAGGGCTCGGATGGAGCCATGAGTGCGCAACTTAAATGGAAGCTCGAAAATAAGTAATTTAATACTGGGCAAGTGGAGTTTGTCAAATTAACTGGGAAAAAAAGCCTTGCACTAAAACTAGAGAAAACTTTTTTGGAGTTATTTTTTAAATTTTTTTAAATTAATTTTAGGTGGAAAAAATATAAATTAAATGTTTAAGCTTTCAATTAAATTTCAAATATTAAGAAATTTGAGGTAACTCTTATTTCTCAATCCTTGATACAGATTACCCCAGGTTCTTAGCTGTACCTTAATTCACCAACTGACTACTGGCCGACTTGTAAATTTGCACTAATTAAAGCGAACAAATCGGAGCCAGCACAGTGTGGCCAAATGCGGAAGCAATCAAACAAACGCAGTAACAGGGATTGCATTAGGATGCATACAAAAGCACTCCAGGACACCGGGGGACCACAGAAGGTGGCCGGGCAAACAGGTGACAGGCGGGCAGGAGCAGCACTTTCAGCCACAAAGAGCTGAGTGCTCGGGATTGGAAGGGGAGCCAAGGAAGAAGCAGGAGGTGGAGCAACAAAGGCAGTTCCTGCCAGGACAACGATGGAAACAGGAAATCCTGGCGACACTAAAAATATTTTCTACCAAATTTACAATATGAAGTGGCTGGCTTGAGCTTGCTGCCAAAGGTGCTTGCCTCTGTATGTAATATGTATAGTTTAGTATCGTGTGTGCTGCCACAGCATTCGCATAAACCAACACACAGCCTCACATTCTCCTGCTGCACTGTATGTATGTTGCACTTCATTGCGTTGACAGAAACAAACGTGGCACCAATGGGACTTCTCCTTCGGAACTCAGAACTCCCCCCTTCAAAACTCCATCTGTTGCTGAGTGCATTTCGAACATAATTTTCAATTTTCATGCATGTTTTGCCATTTGCTCGAGGAGTGCAAAATTGTTTCTCTGTGACATTTTTTGATTTGCTTAATGGTCGCTTGGTGATTCAGCACATGGGCATATGGACATTTTATTTAAATCCCTTTTAGTTGGCAAACACTCTGCATTCGTTGATATTTGAGTATCAATAAAAGTTTTAGAGTGCATGTCTTTACTCAATTTCAAAATAGTTTTTTAATATTTTTTTTTATTTATCTTTTTAAAATAAATAATCACATGCATAGTACGAGTAAAACCTTTTTAATAAAAACGTTATTTCTGGCAGCCTGTTGGGAAATATATTTTTGATGGAATTTTTCTCTTTCTGTTTAAGTCAATATGAAAAAAAACTTGTTTAGTAGGAATATATTATTTTTTGAATTTGAATATTTGAATTTCTTTTTCCACCCTTTAAAAAAAGAGATTAAATCCATAACACGCCATTTTTTATTTGTACACCCTCTGCTTTAAAATGCTTGCCATCAAGGGCTTTATGAAATTTAAGCTGTTTATGCTTAATTAGTTTTATATTAGCAACATATGCTGCGTTTTGTAATGTTGTTAAACTCACTTGACTAAACGATTTAAATTGCTCCCTGTGAGCTTCGTCCATAACATTTGATATGCGCTTTGAGACAAAGGCCAAAAACCGCTTAAAATGTGCGCAGGGTCGCACAAAAAGCCCGAAAAGCCGTGTTAAAGTTGCAGCCGAAAAAGCAGGTCAACAATGGGGGAATTGTACTGGTTTCGCTTTGGGCTTGGATTTGGGATTGGGCCCTCTTCTGGTCCAGGTCCTAGTCCTTGTCCTCTTTCGGACGGACTTGGTTCCACAGGCAGCATAATTAATTGCGGTAATTAGTGTGTTGGCAACAAACAGCAAACACACGAAAACATTCAGCAAAACACAGCAAGTGAAGCCAGCAGAAAAAGGGGAATTTCGAGGGGGCACCGATGCATTTACTTTATAGAAGATTTGTGGGCTCCGCCAGCACTGGCATATTAGTTGGTTTCGCGGAGCAACTTTTATTTACGATCTATATATATCTCGACTCTTGAGTCTGGCGACTGTTGAAAGGCCGCCGGCGCTAATTTAGTTGGCCGCCTCGGCATTTCTGTGGCATCATTAGAAAGCGGAAAATGATTTTTATTGCTAAGCAAACGGAAAAGGCAAACGGCGAAAGGCAGGGACAAGTAAATACTTCAAGCAAATCTCGGTAGCTAATAAGTCGGAGTAAAAGGAGCTGAGTTTTATGGAAGGGATACAGATATAATAACCCCGGGGGTCCCTGTTCCTTCAGCTTGCTTCCTCTTTGCTGCTCGCTTTAATTGGTCACTTGGCGAGCACAGAAGAACAATTTAATTTTCGCCATTTTCTTATTATCTCCGTCTGTGGAAAGCGCGTCTTCTCCTCATCTCATCTCAGCTCTACTCTACTTTATGTAATTAAGGGCCAAAGGGGCGTGGCCGGCGTCTGTTGTGTGTTATTACCACCGCAGTCATTAAATCTTTTGTGTGTAATTAAAAAATTACAATTTAATGCTTTGCGCTCATTTATTGACACGGCGTGCGGTCGGTGCAAAGGCATTCACATTCGCCCCGTGGGCAAGCGACTTCAACGAGCGGAAAATCGCGGAAAACCAAGTGGAGAAAATGTGGAGCATTCCGGAAGAGGGGCAGGGGGTGGAGGGAGAGGGGAGGGGGATAATGAAGCACTGATGGAATTCCTAATGATGCAAGCCAGCCCGACTACAAAACGTGTTAAGTGTGTATTTATGGCTAGGTAAATGTTGTTAAATCTTTGTATTGCCATCGGCTTGGCTTGCCTTTGTTAATGCTGATTACTTGGTAATGGAAAAGGATTTATTTAGCCAGTCGAAGACCGCTAACATGTCTTCATCAACATCGAACTGTGAAGGAAAGCTGAATTTAAATTTTATTGCAAGGGATTACACGTAATGAACTTATTTTAAGGGCATTCAAATTGAGAACTTTAATTTATTTTGGGAAATATATTTTTAAAATATACAAACCGTTGTACCTGATAATTTTAATTTAAATAATTGCATTTTTTTATAACTTAACAGATTAATTTCACTAATTAACTTTATTAATATAAATAAAAATACTTTAATTGAAGCCCCCACTTTGGCTTTGTTGGCAAAAACAGCACAATGCTTGATTTCAATTTAAAGCCTGACCCCCAAGAGTGCTGTGAAAAATGTTGAGTGCTGGACTTTCCGATAAGCCAAATAAAAAAGAAACAGATATGTGCAAAAAGAGGAAAGCTCGACGCTGACATGGAAATTGCATTGCCCCCCATCGAGATGGTTGGCGAATGGCTCCGAGAGGATTTCGCCTGAGGCTTTGGGAAAAATAAACTGGGGCCAAGCGTTGATTTGCTCTAAAAGCCCGTGCGAAACTGACCCACTTGCCGGTGGTTCGGTGGTTCCGTGGTTGCAAGGCTGAAAATAGCCAAATGCTGTTTTTCCAGAACATTTTAAATTTTTTCTTGATTTTTGGTTCAGCTGTCGTGACTCAAACTGTTGACCTAAAGTGTTGATATTCAGAGCTGGTGGGCTCCATAAGCCAATGGCAAAATGCAGAAACCCTTTGAACTCACGCTATGCCGAACAATTTGATGCACGGAGAAATGATTTCTACCCCCTTTTGAAATTAAAAAGGCGGGATGATTGTTTTGAACCGCGTCCGTTCTGTTTGCCCACTAAATAACGCCAACGTTCCCGGCTCATTGTGATGCGTATGGCGGATGGCAAATGCCAAATGTCATTGGTTTCGCTGATGAGAACGGGGCATCCATGTCTGTGCGTAGTCAGAAAAATATTTAACTCGCGGTCGGGCAATAAAAGTCACTACGCACAATATGGCACATGGCATCCGCAGAAGCAGACGCAACGCGTATCCGCATTCGCATCGAAATCCGACGTTTGGCATTCAACTGATTTATGCGGCTGTCAACGTACTGCTCCTATACCTACTCCTCTCCCCAGATAAATCTCCCCCAAAACGCATATGCGGGCCCTCAGTTGAGCCCCAGTTGACGTGGCTGATTGACAAACCGCACTCTTTGCCCAAATGAACAATTTGACATGAGGCCCACCGGTTGGGGAAACTCCAAGTGCAGGTTACGGTTAGGTTCAGGAACACAAAACAACATTTCCTTTGTTCTATGATACGACAAAGCGCAATTTTCCCTATCCGCTAATTTGAGTGTAAACTAATTTAAATATTGGAAAATAATATTTATTCAATATTACTCTTAATTTATAGATTTTATATATTCGCTCTTAAAATTGTTATAAATTTTACTTAAAATTGTATAAAAATAGAAATTTAGATGTTTCTTCCAAAATTTTCAACCACAAGCTATTTTTTTATGGGATCTTTTAAAGAATTGGTCTCTAGTAGGTGGAATTAGTCGGGAGTCATATTTTCTTTTAGTTTTCTGGACCTGACAATCTACTGATGTCGAGGTCGTTTGCAGTTCGCTCAATGGATTTTTATGTTCGTCATGGGGTAAAATGAACTGATCATCCTGAACTGATTTTCTATGACCGGATTTTGATTTAATTTCTTTGCCAGATATTTTTTTGTTCCTCTTTTTCGACTTACAAGATTTATTCTCCGAATCTTTGGTAAGGTTTTCTGGAATGGAGTTGACATACTTCAGCTGTTGGAGTGGAAGCCCCAGAACCCTGGCGACATACTCCCTACCCACCAGGCAAATCCCACCAGCTTTGTGATCGCAGCCACCGCACTGGCGATCCGCATGATGGAACTCAAAGGACAAGCCCAGGGAGCAGTTCTTTGGCTTGATCGTATTCCGCACATCGATTACACTGAAGGTGAGTATTTCCTGGAAGACGCCCAACTGTACGGCCTCTTCGATGGCGGCATCGGTGACCAGGAAGCAGCCCAGAGAACATCCCGAGCTGAGGTCCCTCACGTTTACGTGATAGAGATTGTCGGCTCTCAGGAAAATGGATATAACGATATCGGTGAGGCAACGATCGCCAATCAGGTCCATCAGCTGGCGGTGGAAAGAGTCTAGCTGGGTCAACCGCTTTCCTTGACAAAACTGGCAGGTGCTCGAGGGCTTCCTTTCCAGCTTTTTGCAGGCGGACTTCTTCTCGATGCACTTCTTCGTCAGCGACTGAACGTTGGCATTGAGGGAATCCACCTGGGTGCGAATGTCGGACAGTTCGTGACTCTGAAGACCCTCCAGCCGGCGATTCATTTCGCTCAACTGCTTGGTTATATCCGAAATGGCTGGGCAGTTGCTACATGGCGGGGGATTCATAGAGCAATGGGGCTTCTCTTCTATATGACAGTCCTTAGACTGATTTGTGCACTGGCATTTTGAATGAGTCGGCTCATTTGGTTTGCAATTCGAAACAGGACATGTTTTCTGATGTTCCACTGATGAATTTCCGTATTTTGGGGTAGGATTGTAAGGTTTCTCCAGAGGCTGAGATTTCGGTTGGCTTTTTTCTTTAGAATTCGGTGTAGTATCATTTTTGGAGTGATCCTGGGTAACTATTTTCGAATTTTGTTCATCTTGTGCCTTTTTGTACCGCCTGGTTCCCTCACCCGCGGGCACCACAATTATAGGTCTACTGCAGCATCTTCTAGCTGACTGATTTCTTATCCTCTGAGGTGGAGGATCTCTTGCCGTTTCTGCGGTACAATCTTTTTGGATTTCCTTAAATGATTCCTGACTGCAGCAAACGCCGATAATCGGCAAATGGCGTTTATCGGGATCCGTACATGGACAGTTCCGGAAGGGCGGATCAAAGTTGGGAATATCCTTGGCCACGGGCTGTTCGAAGGACACGCAGCTTTTGCGCTGATTCACAGGTGCATCACAGCATGTGGACTTAACGGGTTCCGGCTTTGAACTGCAGCTGCTTTCCGAATTTTTTGAAGATTTTTTATTACACGGGCTGGGAGATTCCACAGGTTTATTATTCGAGAGGCAATCAGCTTGTTTCGATGGCTTAGCGGCTTCGCAAGGAAGTTCCTTTTGCTGGTCACAACATTGAGAATTATTTTTTAGTTCCTGCGAGGATTTATCCGAGTCCTTGGCGGATCCACCAGCTGAGATGCGAGTGTGGTGGGCCTGCGAGATTCTAGAACTTCTGGAATGGAACCTTCTGTGTATGGAGTTTTGCACTCGAACCAGGGTTTTCATGTACCGCATGTATGCTCGATTAGAATCTGTGGATTACAATTACAAATTAATTATTGTTGCCAAATTATTTTTATAATTTTTCTTACCCTCGCTTGAACTAAAATTATATTTTTTTTGCGAACGCTGGAACATCTGCTCTTCTAAATTAAAATCGGCTTCTAGTGGTTGGTTTGAATTCTGACTAAAAAAACGAACTGGTTTGCCCATTTTCCAACATTTTTATGTTTTGTGTGTGTGTTTTTTTGTATTTTTTGTAAGCAGTGTGGTGTCAATTTTAGGAAAATAAACATTACTAACTAGGCCAACTGGAATCCATTTGAAACACTTTTAAACCGCTTATGTGTTTATCAACTTACCGTATTTAACTTATACGTAACTAAAAAATGTACTTTTATTCCACAAAACTCTATTTCGGTTTGGTATTCATAATAAGTTTTATTTTGGCTCACACACAATTGGCAAACGAATCCACAAAATATTTAATCTTTGGCTAGGTCTTATGGCTTACATTTTACACCGCACACTAGACGAAATACATTTTATTTAATTGGTTATAAACTATTTTTGTAAAATATATATTTTTTGTTTTTGCTTTAGCAACGGTCGTTTGCCTTTGTATTGTGGCAAAATGGTTATGCTTACTGTTACGTAAAAATTTTATCGTTTAGCCCTGGAAATTTAAACGTGAAAATGTTTGTTTTGGCTTTGGACTATTAAAAAAGATTACGTTTCATATAAAAGTTTCAAATGCTTTTGTTAAGCTCTTTCATATTGTTATTTAGTGTTTAATGCGTTTGAGGATTTACTCGAGATTTTAGATGAAAATCGTATTTATGTAGTTTGGTTGAAAAATTTGTATAGGGATATTAAATGAAGGAAGAATTCTCTCTTGCAGAGTAAATCAATAAATATTTATTTTTTATTTGGCAACTTTCTGATTATATCTTCAAGATTTGGCAACAAAATCTGATTTAAGTTGCAAGGCATAAGCACTGCAGGAAGATTCCCAATTCGATTTCAAATATTCACTAAATCAATGTCTAATTTAAATTTCTCATGAAGAGGAAGGTTGAGCAAAGCTTTAGATTGGCGTCATTTTGGGGAGCCAGGGCCAGCTAACCGTTGAATTTCTTTAACCGCTATGAGGATTTTTTTTACATATAAAATAAGTATTCCTATAAGTTCTCCATTAATATCTTTCAAATCGAGGCCGAAAAGAAACTCTTACTAAACTTAACCGTAACATTGTTTTAGGTTATATTAACGCGCTGAACTTAAAAGTTAACCCAATATAACTTAGACCGAGCAAATCAGACAGATAAGTGTCCCCGTGGACACGGCTTAAAGCTATACAAAGCACATGGGAGTTAAGGGCCTGGTTTCCGGTTCCGCTAGGTGCATCACCCGTCATCCTTCATCCGCCTGCAGATTCAGATTCATCCGAGGTTTGGCCGCACGAGACCCGTTAGGATGAGCAGTCCCAGCAGGAGAGTCGTGGGTTTGAGGATGCCCGAGGAGGCCCGAGGCTCCAGGGAGAGTGTCTTGTACTTCTCCACCCTGGTAAAGTCACTGAAGCCGGCCAGGTTCCGAGATGCTGCCCTCACCAGGTAGTTTGTATCTGGCTCTAAATTTGTCAGAAGGAATGTTGCTCCTGAAATGTAGGTATAGAAATAATAATAATGGAAATAAGAAAATATTTTTGTTTTTTCTTATATTTATATTTATTTGGAACAATTCACCTAACTGATTTTAACTATTACTTAGTTACATCGTACTACAACTCACCCTCTTCGAAGGGATAGTCCTTCCGCCTGGCATTGGTCCACTTGCCCACCTCCGACTTGAACTCCATTTCGGTCATGTACTCGATGCGGAAGCCATTGACCCCCATGGGACTGTCGAGGGGACCTCGCGGGGCACTGAGAACCACGTCGAAGGTGTTCGAATTGAAGCCACGCAGCTGGAAGTTGGTGGGAGCCGGGGGCTTGTCGCCCTGCTCCAATCGCGTGGTCCTCTCGATGACGCCCAGGTCGTTCTTGGCTCGACACCTGTAATTATCGAAGGCGCTGGTGTTCAGCACGTGGATGGTGAGGCGGGACCAGTAGCTGTCCGTCTCGATGGTGTAGCTCCTGTTGTTGCTGTACAGCTTGTTATGTTTGCGGTACCAGGTGAAATTGGCGGGCGGTTCCGCCTGAGCTTCGCACACGAGGGTGGCGGTGCCATTAATGTAGGCGTACTTAAGGCTCACAAAGGGCGTCTTGGACCAAATGGGCTTGTCTGTACAGGGAAAAAACAGTGAGTTAACTAAAAAATATTCCTATAAATATAAGCCTAAGTATTAAAAAATATTAGGCAACTAATAAAGTTTTATTCTAATTTAAACATCAAATTAAAAATTCCCAAGTTGCAACACAGAAATCCTCAACTGACAGCTCAAAGTGCGGCGCTCAAAGGTATGCCATGGAAATGGAAAAACCATGTCCGCTAACCATAAATCAGTCCACGACCAAGTTAGGCCATTAGCTGCATGTGTGCCACGCCCACTGGCCAAACATCAGGAACACCGGCCGACATCGGGATCCAGATCCATCAAAAGCGGTCCTTGTGCCGCGAATGTAATTCCAACATTTTTCGTGCTCAAAAACTATTTACCGCTCAGTGCGTCGCATACTAAGCACAAACTCAAAATTTAGGGCCCCCTCACAGAAAGAAAAAAACAAAACGGTGCTCAAGTAATTTCGACAGGTCATTCCATATTGCACACTGGGACTAGGTAAGACCAAAAATGTTTACCTGATGCAACTTTAATTTGATTTGATTTTTAAAATGTAATTACGCAGGTTTCTAAACTAAAATTTTGAAAGTAAAAAAATTATTTTAAGAAAGTTAATATAACTTTAAAATAAAATTGTTTGGTAAATGAAATGAAATATTTTAAGCACTGAACACCGGACTAATATTTGTACGAAAACTATAAAAATCTTAAATAAAATATTTTTTAACACCTGTAAAAAGAATTACATTTTTAAGAAATATTTTTCCCAGGAATTAAACTTTATACTAATTTAGTCATTATTTTGGTACAAATTTCGTACAATATCCGGCATTTCCTAAATTATTTTCTTAGTATCCCTGACCCAGTGTTTATTTTTTTTTTTGGAAATCATAAATCACACTCACGTTCGATTTTCATCAAAACTGTGCGCTCCTGCATATCGGAAGCAATCGAGTTGACTTGGTATGCCCGGCACGCGTACTCGCCGGTGTCATTCTGTGTTACCTTGTTGATGAGCAAACCATCGGCCAGGATGCGGAACTTGGAGTCGTCGGCCGCTGCACATGGAATGGAGTGGAGAAGGGTAGATGGCCATGTAGTTTGGTTTTTGGGTTCGAGGACCGGAATGCAAAATGCTCATTATCGACGGGGCTCTTACCGCCGGCACTGATGGGCTGTCCGTTGAAGTGCCAGGTGACATTCGGCTGGGGCTCGCCCTTCACCTCGCACAGGATGGTCGCCTTCTCGCCCTCCTTGACGGTCATCACGGTGGCATTTTCCGTGAATGTAATTTTCTCTGGGCGTTCGTGTGTGCGTGGGCGGGAAAACAATGCAATATTAATGACTGACCTACGTCCTTCGGCGATTCCAGCACTTACGGTACACAATCAAATCGAAGGATTTACTATGCAGACTTCCATCAGCAGCTTCGCAGGACCAATTGCCCTTGTCGGCCAATGCGATGTGGGCGAAAACGATTTTCAATTGTTCTGCGCAAGGAAAATAAACAAGCGAACGCGACGGAGAGTGAAAAGAAATGGAAAATGGGAAATTGAGTAAGGAATACATAGAAAAAGGTTAAACGGGGTGTGCAAAACAAAGCGTTGATACCCTACAAGTTCTGTTCAGGGTAGGTATATATGTGTAGTCAATTCTAAAAAGGCTGGCCTAATTGAATTTCTTTATTTCTTTATACCAAATGATTACTTATGAGGCCTCCCAAAATTATTTAAATTGACTTTCAATGACTTTTAAAATAGGGTTTTCGATTTCAACAATTAAATAAAAAATGTTCTTAGATAAAAGTTATTTAAATTTTAATTAAAGTTCTGTCCAAATTATTCCATTTAGGTTGACATTACTGGGTATTCAGCTACAAAAGAATGTGGATGGGGAATTGCAATTAATTGCGTTTGTTGTGCCAGTGGCCTTGTATACATTCGACCACTACCCCCTGACCCCTGACCTCCTGCCCCAACTAACCACTCCCCTGCAGTCTTTTTTTCTGTTTTATCTAGCTCATCCCCATTCCCATCCCCATCCCAATTCGATCCTTACCTGCCGATGTTTGCTCAATGTGAATGCGTCCTTTGTGCTCGCGTATAATTTCGCCTTTTGGCGATTTCCAGTGCAGCTGCACTTTGGGATCCGGACTGCGGCACTGGACGATGAGCGATTCGTTGGTATATCGCACCACGCTGTGCTCCGCCGGACTGAGGGTGAGGCTCTCGTGGTGATTGGCCCACGAGACAGCTGCAATGGCAAACAGATGGGTAGGGATATATGTATTATGCGATATAATGGCGCGTTAATTGGCTTCGCTGCTGCAAATGTCAACTGAAAAGTTAAGGAGAAGTTACTCTGCATTTGCATAACAAGGCAAGCTGCTCGGTGCATTTTATTTACTTAACCACTGTAATGGTAATACTTAAGAAACTTTGTAAAAATATAGTAGTAGGGAAATGTTTAATGCCTAACCACTTTAAGAGAAGGGAATTAAATGCGAAAAAGTGACATTGAATATTATACATTGATTTAAATTAATTTTTATCGATTTAAAAGAATTAAAAAGGTATTTATTTATTTGGAATATTCTGGAAAATCCCGTAATAAGTGGAGTTTTAGCTCAATTCCTTTACAAAATGATACAACTGTGCTAAACTTTTTAAATATTAAACCCACCACAAAGGTAAACCGTTAAATATACAACTGCACATGTCCGTGACACTCGACCACTAATTGTGAAATATTGTTCTTACAATTTTCCAAAGACTTGCCTAAGAAACAGAACTGTTTGTGAGAGGGCTTATATTTTATTTGGCATAAATCAGTTGGCACGCAATTTATGTGGGCAATTTTTATTTGCGAACCGGCTGCTAACATACAGCAAACTGCACTCAACGGAGCGAAATCGTTGCCGCAACTCAGACTTTCACTTCTTGTTTGCGCCTTTGCAAAATGTTCATTGAAATTTATCACAAGAAATTGCAATTTCATTTCGCCAATTCGTGTCAATCTGCAGAGGAAGGAGGCAAGGAGCCGGCAGGAAAACTTGAGGCAGGATGAGGCTGGCAGGTCCAAAAACTTGAGCCAGAACCGGATGGGGATGCAGATGCCTCTGCAGCCCTTTGGGTATTCGGGCAATGTATAGATGCAAAAATTTCTTGCATACTTTTTAATAAAGTTTGTTTCCCAGCCCAAAGTGGCAAAGATGGAATAAAAACAAAAACTACGAAACATTATGGGGTGTGGTATGGGCCACATGATTGCATCGTTCATTTCGTTGGCAAAAACTTTTGCGTTGCCTTTTTCTGCTTGTGCAAATTTTATTGGCAGCAGTACGGACATATTGAAATTATACAGCTACATAATGAAATACTCGCATATATACGTATTACGTATTGGGGTGGACCGCAAAATGGAGCCATGTACAAGGATCCGCCGTCAGGAGCAAGTCAAGCGTCATCTCGGTGGAACATTATTAACAATGCATCTAGGGCAAAGATGTTCGCAATTAGGTTTCGGCAGTGAAAACTTTGCTGGCATTAATTAGCCTCGTTCAACTTTGAATTTAAATGATTTAAAATGTGGGCAAATAAATTCTAGCTCGGCTCTTTTAATTGGAATTTTTAATTGAAAGTAGTAGTAGTGTTTGATTTTACATTTTACTTGATAAGAAAACCTTTTAGGAGGAATCCACTGATATTTTTATGAAATTTTAAAATTTGGTATGATAAAATTAAGTCATTTTCCATTAAAGCCCTTTCTTTACAAACTTACACCTTTGTTCTCTGTTCAGAACTTTCTGATATCTTAACGAATCAATGCTGACATCAACCAGAGTTGCCAAACAATGGGCGATATTACTTTTTATCGCGCTCTTGGCACAACTTACACGCCCCCCATATCCGCCCATATATGTGTGCTATATAGTTATGGGAGCGAACAAATATTTGCATTGTTTGCCCTCACCTGCAGACGCCAACGTCACTGTCTCTCTTACGTCTGTCTGTTAAAAAAGCGAGCGTTGACTGTTTGTCGGAATAAGAGGATGGCTATGTGACTTGTTACACTGAAAATAAAGTCCAGCAAATTGGGCCATCAAATGTATGCTTTCAATGCAACTTACGCCTACGAATACCATGTTCTTTTTCAAATAATGTTTAAAGCCAATAATTATTTATTAGAAAAATTTAGATTGTATTAAATTTTGTATACATATTAGTGACATGATCCAAGGAACTTTTAAAAATAGTCCCTTCATATTTTTAGAATATAAAAAATTTTGTCAACCTTATGATCGGTTTAAAAATCTGTTAGAAAGGTGAGAACTGAAAAGAAATGTGGTATTCATTTATTTTCCCGTGTAAACCCTTATAGAAAAAATAATCTGTCAATATTAAGATCATATTGAAAATCAGTTAAAAAGGTGAAAGGAAATGTGGTATTCAAAAATAATGAATACATTATATTTTCCCGTGTACATCCCGGGGCTCCTGTTGCCGCTCCCTGTCACCGTTGGTGATATCTTGGCCAGCAGGGCGAGCGTTGTCATAAAATTTCATGTGCCAACCAAAGTCGCAGCACATGCGAGAGCTTAATGACGGCGTCACGAAAAAATAAAACAAATATGTGGGTAGCAGAGGGTAGCAAAAGTAAATGTAAAGCAGTGCCAAGTGCGAGAAAAACAAACGGTTAGTGGTAAATCGGAAATGGCATTCCCGCAAGAGCGAAATGAAATTATCTGACTGGCTGTTGGCATTGTTCGGCGGCCTTTATAAATGCATTATGCCGTGCACTCGTGTGCACTGTGAGTGGGAATAAAAAGGGGAAAAAAAGCGGAGGAAAAACTGCAGCTGGCGGTGGGTGGGTGCTGCACAGTGGGCGGAGTTGAAATGGAGCTGTTGAGCGGTAACACGTGCGAGCTGCCAAAAAATGCAACCAAGCATGCAGCGCGTGGGCGACGTCCTTTGAACTGACGTACAATGCCAACTGGTCCTGTCAGGAGTGCGAGCGAGTGGCTGTGTGCGTGTGGGATATGGCAAAGTGTTAACCTGGAAATTCCGTTAAATGAAATGCATTATTCAGCTGCATTTTTGCGGCCACAATATCCCCATTCGTCGCTTACAAAGACCTGCTGATTTTGGCCTTTGCTCATTTTTATTGTTAAATAATTATTTAATTAATAAACCAAACCGAATTCTTAATATTTTAGCTAGTGCAATACTAAATGTTTATGTGAGCGGAACGGAACGGAACGGATTTTTTATATTTTTTTTTGCGAAAGCATTTCAAATATGTATATTAGGCTCATAAGAATTTTTAATAACTCATAAACAAATAATAAACCGATTTCATATTTTTCAGCCACCATAAAAAATGAAGCTGTTCTAAAAACTTGTCACTTTATTGGGCATTTATTGCTGCTTAAGTATTCTATTCAACTTGAAATTGCAGGCATTTATTCATTTGTTTTAAATTATTCATCCGGAATTTTAATGAAATTTCCCATCCTTTTTTTAAGGCGGGGTTGCAATTCAATTTCCATTAGCTCGACGAAAAACTTTTTAATTATTTTCCAATGCTTAATGGGGGGACTGAGTCCTCGGCTCCAGAATTTTATTTGCCTCGAAATGCTGCAAGTTTTCCTCTTTGTGCGACATTTTTGTTTTGCATTTACTCTGGCAAAAAAGTTTGTTATTATTTTTTGATTTCTTTTTTTTCTGTTTTTTTTTGCTCTGCATTTGCTTTGGCCCAGTACGCACGCATGCTCGCAACTTCAATGGAAAAGTTTTAATTTTGTAGCTGTAATGGGAAAAGGGGAACAGCCAGTGAAAAGTCCTGGGCTCCATTCAATGTGTTATAATGTCAGCATAAACGCATATGAAGCGCACTTAACCTGAATTATGCGCGGCTTTCCCCATCGCAGGCCTAAAGGAAAATCCGGAAAAAAAGCAGGCAAATAATTGCAGCATTTGTTCGAGCTTAACCCATTTCTGTCGGGACTTTTTTGCCTGATGCGTTACGTGGCCAGAAAGTTGGCGATGGTTAACTTTTTATCAAAAGCCAGACACAGAAAGTAACTTCTTAACCACCGGGGCAATAACCTGGTGGCCATTATTCCTTTTTCCCGAATATCCTGGCCAGGAATTTAATTCCAATGGCACACAGGGCACGTAATGCCAAAACATACATAAATCATCAGCGCGTCTCCGCACAAGAATATATTTCCGCTGCAGAATGGACGTTTCCGCATTTCGGGCAACTGAAGGAGCCACGTCTTGGCCATGGCCAGCAGGAAAACAGGAAGTCAGGTTGGCTTTTTCGGTTTCGGCTTCTTCCCAGCTGCAGTTTCAGTTTCTGGCGGAAGTGCAGGTAGCAAAACTTGCTCCAGTTGTTGGTGCTTCACCTTGAAGATGCCTTTTTAATAGTTTTCCAGCTGACACTTGGCCACGCTCTCTTGTTTCAGTTTGGCAATTAATTTTTTTCCTGCTGCCCCCCTGAAACCAGTTCATAAATTCTCCATTATGTGAGTGGGCGCCGGAAAATACATTTATGTGTTTTTAAATGCCTGCCAGCTTATAATTCTCCCAGCTCGGCAGCTCTCAGCTCTTCGGCTGGCCTTTGAGGAAGCTGGCGCATATAAATTTGCAACTGTCGGGCGATAAGAACTCAGAGTCCACGGATGTGGCTCTAGTTGGTCCACTGGTCCTGGTCCACTATGCCAATGCCAGGCAGGACACTCTTGCCCATGATTCGCCTTTCAACTCATTCATCAGCATGGTGCGCCTTTGACTTTTGAAACAAAAGTTTGACAAACTTTACTTTCCACTTGGAAGGTGGAACACGAAGCCAGTTTAAAATGACGCTGTTGCGAAACTCCATAAAAGTTAGAGCTACTTAAATATTTTAAACATTTTATAGATAAATCTGCGAACAGTGGCTCACTGTCAGTTGCGATTGGGATTTGTGTCAGCTAAGTATAAAATATTCTCATTCTAAGAGGAAATTCATTTAAAGGAATAAATGAAGACAGTTTCAAGGATTTAGGTAAAAATAAACTTGAAGCTCCTTTGTCTTATTTCTTTTGTCTCCTAGCAGATACATAAATAAATCAAATCTATGATTTTCAGAAAGAATACAAGAACAAGAACTCATAGCAAGTTGATAATTTATGTCATTATTCATGGACTCATATCTAAACAGTCATCAGAGAGAAACATTTTCATTTCTTTGTCATTTCACTCCACTGTCTCGCTTTCACTTTTCCACCCCTGCCACCAACTTGAATACATTATTTTTGGCCTGTTTCGCAGAAGCTTGGACCATTTGTTAAGCAAATTCCGCGTAAAGTTGCAACACGACAGGCGACGCATTAATCATGGGCCATCAAATTGCATTATTCGCGGCATCAAGTGTCGCTGCTAATTATCCTGGCCAAGGATAGCGTCATCCACGTCACTGGGACACACTCACACTTATTGGATTGCCTCGCTCTGGTGCACCTCATGAAGTTGTAATTGAAACTGTTTGGGCCCGCACTGCGTATACGCAACGTGCAACGTGCCACCAGAGAGTCATGGCTGTAAAAATAAAAATCAAATTTCCCCCGCCATCTCTAAAGTTGCTGGCATGCAATTTTTAGTTAAAACTTTGTCTCATGTCGCTGCTAAAAATTAAAATCCAACTGCTGGGCGACAACAACTTGTGTAACTACGGCTCCAGCCATGGTTGTTGCCTTTCAGTCCTTTGCTAACAACTTTGCCGCTTGCACTTTGTCGTAAAAATAAAGTTTTACACACGCGTACGCGAGTTGCTTTTTCTATTGTATTACTTACTTGATGCCATTGTGCCACGTTTCCCGTTTCCCTTGCTCCACACACACACATGCCGCATTACAGCGCCTTTAGTGTCTTCATTTTTAGTGCCCCATGTGAAAAACTTGTCAGTTTCCCGATCCACTCGAATTGTTTTTGTTATGCCAACAAATTGCGGGACATTTGTGCGGACAACAAGGGATTTAACCCGGAGGTATGCCAACATAATAAGCAAAGAAACCGGAATGCCGATGCATTGTTATTTTTACGACCACCCCAATTCGAGTACTCAACTGTGGATAGAAGGTGCGGTGATGTCAGCATTCAGTCGATTAAAGCATTTGGATAAGAGTAATAACTGGGAAAAGCTTTCAATAATATCTTAAAAAATTAATACTTTTTTTTTAACTGTTTAATATTTAAATATTTAATTGTTCGCTCCTTTAAAATATTATATATCGAGGTAGATCTCAAGCATTTCCATATAACTCCTTAAAGATTATTATATATTTTTTATATTTCTTATAATAATAATTAGAAGATGATTTCAAATAATTATTTACAAAGTTGTGTGTTTAATAAAATTAAATTGATATGTTAGACTTTCTACTCAATTTTGTTAGTCAGCTAATTTTGGTAATTTCCCGTCAATTACCGCGAGTTAGTTCAACAACAAGGTTGCTAATTTAATTTGAGTCTGAGCAAACACTCGGACGCGCCCATTTCCCTTTGGCCCGGCCAGGACTTCCTGTTTACCCGCCCGTCCGAACCTCCGTCGCCCCGTCCTTTCGATTTATACACCTCAAAGTTAAAGCCAAGTTCCCCGACTCACGGGCGATTAACCCGCTTAGGAAACTGAGCCGCCGCACTTAGCTGCATATTTCATTAGCATGCAAGAGGCGCTCTTAATCCGGGGTAACAACAATACTGTTGCTATAAATTCTGGTGCGTGCATGAGTCTCAAGTTTCGAGTTTCGAGCTTCGCAGAACACTTACTTGCGGGCGCAGATAGCTCGGGTAAAAGGTAAAAGTCTTCAGCTGACTGGCCCCGCTGCAATTTAGCAATTTATAACCGCGGATTCGCTGCAACTCCAGTTGCCGGCTACAATTAATGCTCTTTTAATTAAACTTAAGTGCGCGCTCGCAATTGCAAAATTTCACCCAAGTATTTTAGCTGGTAAGAAGCGGCTTTCGCGGGGACGAGATGCGATACACACTGCCGGCATTTAAATAGTTTAGTCAAGTTGAGCTCACTTCGAAAAATGTGGACTTAAATCGCCTGATAGAGGCTTTAAGTGGCTTTTATTTTAATGAAATTTCGCCTGAAGCCGAGGAGCTTAATTAAATGGAGTTTACCCTCGCTGTTTACACAGTGAGGTTGGGAAAAGAAACCAAAAATTAATACAAATTTTTATTTATTTTGTTTAAATAAAAGATAAGTGGATTAGTGGATTTTTTTTAAATTTCAAAACAAACTAGATTTTATTTTAAAAATAAATAAGCACACAAAAAAACACGCCGGGATCAAATCGATATGCGTATGGTAAATTTCTGGTATTTATACGCAAATAGTTTCTGTCTCTCTGCTTTTCCCAACCACATTTTAATTGTTCATTAGAGTTTCGCACACCTTTACCGTCAACTTTGTTTCACTGTCAGGCATGCGGCTCCATTAATTTATGCTGTAAACTATTAGATTCTCAACTGGAACAGGATGTTGCTGCCTTAACTCAAACCGGATAGTTGCATAAATATTGTGTATATATAGTAGCAGCGTTGTCTAAGCTTTTAACGGCGTGTGTTCTGTGTGTTATGAGCAGCTAAAGCCAACATAAAGAGTGTAACAAATTGAATTTTTCATCCCGACACTAAGCCCGTTTCCACACACGCACATACGCATACGAGCGGTGGCTAACCACACACTTAACAAGTTTTTGTGCAGCGGTGGCAAGTGAAAACTGAAAATAGAAAAGTGGAAGTCGGGAGCCGGGTGCATATTGAAAAATGCGACAATATTTTCCACCGGCAATGAGGTGAGCTCAGCAGGGGGGAGGGTTTTCAGTTAGGCGGTTAAGCCTGGCTCTTCGGGAGATGAGTGGGTGGAAATATTATTACGGCAGGTGCGAAAAGATTGCGCTCGCTGTGATCCTTTAATTTGCGAGCGAGAAAGCAGCGGGTATCCTGAGATTGCCTGATATCCACACAAATTTCACTATTTATATATAAGAAAGCCTTGGTGGCGGGCAAAAGGAAAATAAAAGAGAATACCCTCGGTGGTTTTGGGGTTCATTTGCGTGAAAAAGGCTTTGCTGGCACTTAAGCTGCAGCTAATTACGCCGCCATAATGAGTGCATTTATTACCAGGTGAGTGGCGTTGCGAAAGAGCCATTAAAAATGATTTACCGAAGGGGAAATCCTCTCAACAAAAATAAGTTTCGAGATTTTATGTATAAATTTAATCTTCATGGAAGCTCAGTAATTAAATTGCTGTTTAATTTCATGTTTTCATGGGGGATTTTTCATGATAGTGATTGACACGAGTCATTATTATCGATTAAGCGACTTATCTGTAATGGAAACTTATTGGCTTTGTTGCGTAATTTAAACGGGTGAAAAGTAAACTGTATTCCTGTTGAAATTTAAGGCTTGACGGGAAGTATTTTTTTTGAAAACACTTTGACTTTGGTCTGTTATATGGCTGATACCTATATAAATGACAAGATATAATATTTAAGTTAAACTTTTTAATAAGTTACTTTATCCCATTTAAAATTTGCATTCCAATCAACCTGAATATTTGTTCTATTACTGCTTCAAACAGTTCACCTCGGAAACGCAGCGACTACTCAGCAGTTATTTATCAAGTATCCAACAACGATTGCCATCCAACTTTTACTTGATTCAGTTGCCATTAGTGCTTTCGCATTGAATTTGCCCTTCGTGTAATGCAAAGTAAATGCAGTGAACTCACTTTCCTCTGATTTACAGCGTGAATGGCATGACTTTGCAAATAAACTGCTACCAATTCGTCTTGATCATGGTCTCTGATTTGAAAATGCAAATGCACAGCACTCTCTCAATCATTCTGGTTCTGGGGGCAGAAGCGAAAAAGGCAAAAGGATGCAGTTGCATTAAAAGCGAGGCGCTTGTCGCTCATTTCAAATCGAGCAAACAAATGCACACAAATTCACATCTCATCACCGAGCGGCACGACCTTTTTCGTGTTTTTCCGTTTTCAGTTTTCCATTTTTCTATGCTTTTTTTTTGTGGGAATAGAACCCACAACTGGATCCGGATTCGGATCGGGGGCCATATGTCTTGTTGTGTGCAGTGGGCGAGGGACTTAAGTAATTCATTACTTTAGTCATGCATTGTCATGCATGTTTGCCACGCTTTCCTTTCCTTTCCCATACTTTTCCCTACTTTTTTCTTGTTGGCGTTGAATTTTTATAGAATATTTCCTGGCAGGTCGCTCCGCTTGGGTGCTGCACGTCAAGCTCAGTGCTGGCTGCTGTTGCAATTTGTATGCAAAATTGTTTTACAAATTGAGCAAGAAAGATGGCGTAAGCAGAAGGCAGAAGGCAGACACACACGTATTCACGTATCACCTGACAAAGGAAAATGTCATACACACACTCTGGGGAAAATGCAAACAAGACAGCCAAAGACAGCTGCATTTCACTTTTCCTCGCCGCTTTTCTATAAATTTTTGAATTGCTGCCCTCAGCGGAGGTGAAATCTATTAAATAAGTCGAGTCGAGTTGAGTCAGCAGACTGTTGCGAACATATTTACATAATTAATCGAGTTTATTTTTAATTTATGCCAAACAAAAGCCAACTGATTACGGCGCCCACACAGTCATAATTACCCGCGCGTATTTATAAGAAGATTAATTACAATTTAACAGTGGCCTCGGGGCCTTAAAAGCGTAACTTTGATGCATTGTTTATGGTTACGCAATCTAGGCCGCATAATCTGCGTGTCCTTCGTCCTTCGTCCCTTGACCCTGGGGCTATTTTTACAAGTTTTTCCTTTCGGCTATGGGAAATGGGAAGCCAACTTTGTAAGCCTCTGATGATCCACTTCAAAATGTAGCAGGTGTTGGCATTTAAGGAAAATACAAGTGAACACAAATCCCAACAAAAGAAAAAGGGAAAACTTTGACGCAGGTAAGCGCTCGAAAGTATGCTGCATTGTTATTTTATTGTTATTTTTAAATCGCTTGCAGTTGCGAGCCGACATTAAGTATACGCCGTGTGGCAGGCCCTTGGAATATGATATAAGCTGGCATTTCGAGTGGCTTTTCTTATTTACTGCGATTTATTTCTTGTAAAATGCTCACTCAAATTAAATTGTTAAAATAATAATTTAAATTACAATTTACTTGTTTACCATATTCGGTTTATTGCTCATTCAAGTGGACCCTATTATCTGCTTAAAGTTTGTGTGTAATAAATAAATGCATTGCACTTTCCCATCAAAGTTCAAATTGCACAAAGCCTGGGTTTGCGGTCAGAATCTTGCGGTTAACTGGCCATATTATAATTAAAATATAAATATATATTTACGCAGCTCTTATTCAAGTATTCAAATATTGGCAGAAGTTTCGTCTTCGGGGATCGGGGATGAGTAAGTTTTATCAGCAGTGTCGCAGCAATTTGTGTGAGCCACTTTTCGAATTCCGATTGTTCGATGTTAGAGCTCTGGAGTCCCGCATGTTCTCCATTTGTTTGTTGGCCAAAGTCCACTCGTCGGGAATCTGAATCTGGTCTATTGAGCGAACTTTTCCCAAAAGTGGAATTGCATTTGCTTTGCTCGAAAAACTATTATAACTTTGGCCAGTGCCTGCGCCAAGCAAGAGTTTCAGTTCATCCAACTATGAAAGTACTTTATGTGAGCTAACAAAAATATTTCTTTTATTGAGTTTCACCAGAGCCTCAGCCTCTGCCTCAGAGTGTGCCTGAGTTCCCATTTTAGGCTGAGTGGATCGAGTGCCGCCCCAAAACTTTTGTTCTCAAAGCGCTGTTGCAGAAGGCCAAGTCCCCAGTTGCCACCAAGTACCATTGTTGGCCGAAGTCGAAGACAAGTTGATACCGGATACGAGCTCCGTGGGATGGGTTATTTGATATATGCAATCTAGATCCTAGACCTACGAGGAAATCGTTTTATTTACTTAAATTAAGCAACGCCTTGTGGTGTTATAGTGTAAGCTGCTTTTTATCGGTTTAAAAAGTCTGTTATACGTTGGTTTTTGATATTTTCCACTACATAATTGCTAACTATTGCAGCCTTATCGTAGCCCATTCAAATGCAATTATGTCAATTGGGCTTTGTGTGCAGGCTGGAAAACTATAAAATTTGATTTATTAACTACACAAATTAACCGCAAGTGTTTGGCCGTAAATTGTGAAACGAACCTTTTTGCATGCAAATTGCCAGATGATGCGACATAAATTGTGCAACATTTGCATTTAAAATGTCATGGCGAAATTATAACTTAAAGCCCTCGGCCACATTAGCCGGTCAAATAAACCTGTTCGAGCCGCACAAAAAGCCATCATAGTTATACCCGTTACTCGTAGAGTAAAAGGGTATATTGTATTCGTGCAAAAGTATGTAACAGGTAGAAGGAAGCGTTTCCGACCCCATAAAGTATATATATTCTTGATCAGGATCACTAGCCGAGTCGATCTAGCCATGTCCGTCTGTCCGTCTGTCCGTCTGTCTGTCTGTCTGTCTGTCCGTCTGTCCGTATGAACGCTGAGATCTCGGAAACTATAAAAGCTAGAAGATTGACATTTTGCATGCAGATTCTAGGAGTTCCTACGCAGCGCAAGTTTGTTTCAAAAGGGTGCCACGCCCCCTCTAACGCCCACAATCGCATATATACGATTTTAAAAATTTCAATATTTTGGAAAAGTAAAAATGCAGTTTTATTGTGTTTATCAATACCTATCGAAATGTAGAAGAAATTTTTTAAATCGGACCATTCGTTAAAAAGTTACGGCGGATCAAAGTTTTTCTCCATCTCTTTCGCACTCCCTTTAGCTGAGTAACGGGTATCTGATAGTCGGGGCACCCGACTATAGCGTTCTCTCTTGTTTTTAGTAGTTTTCGGCATTTGCACACGCAACAGCACACAAACAAACCGCAGACTGTGGCATATGGTCGGTGTTTCGGTGTTCTGGTGTTTTTGTTGCTCTCTGATGTGATGTAATATTCGCCGATGTGGTTGTTGTTGTTGCCTTGCCGGTTATTGTTTGTTGCGCTAGTTTTGTGGTCGCCCTTTGTTTTGCCCCAGACAATGCAAAAATGGCAAAAAGCATTGCAAAAAATGTTGCTTACGCAACAGCAGCACACGCCTCGGATTTCCCGGTCCCCAATTGTTGCAGCGCCTGTAGTTAGGCAACGAAAAACAACAAAAAACAGGGAACAGAAAACAACACATTCGCATGCAACGTCAGCAACAGCCAAGTTTTAATTACGTAAAATATTTTTGCGTAGCCCTGCTTCACTCCCTCTAATCAACTTAAAAGCCGGGTTCTCGCACAAGCTGCTGTTGCAGTTGCAGCATCAGACGAAAATTGCAATTCGGCAGCACGGGGTCCGAAATGTTGCAGCTCGCAAATGCGCCACGTAAGTCTCCCGTTGCAACTCCGCGGCTCTGGATCCCAAAAGATCCCAAAAGCCCTTTCCCCGGCAAAGAGCTTAGAAAAGTCAGACATCAGTGCATTCTCATCTTCCCCAAGCACTGGTAATTACAGCGCACCATGCACTTCCATTGAAAGTCGTCAGTTCAGCTTCACTCCAAAAGGGCATATCGCTATTGTTCAGTGGTTTTTGACTGTGCTGGAAATTCTGAAAATTCGTGCAGGTCAAAGGTTGAATTTGAATAGAGTTTATAAGGATATACTTTTGCTATTTCAGGATATTTGAAAATTAGCCGGTCTTTAGGAGCTCCATTAAAATTTTGAAAGATAAGTCTTTACGTAAGTAATATTTCCTGAATATTCTTAAAATTTATTTTACTGATTATTTACTTTCATTCGAAAATATAATTATCTTGGGATTTACATAACTAAATAATTTAAGGTTGGTATTTACGAAATAAAAACGTGGAGAATAAATTCACATGTAAGTTAAAGCACAGAAAATTCTGTAATTTCTAAAGATTTTAAAATCTATATAGATTATTATTTAAATATCTTTAAAATATTTTCTTATCATTTTCCCTGTTCCGAAGTGATTTCTGGCAGTTTACCAAAAATATATTAAACATATTTTAAAGAGCAGAAAATGCTATACCTTTTTCTATTGCACATTCAGTTATTCCCTCACGTCCAGCGTATTAAATAGTGTGTGGAGCCCGCAAATTGTTTCTCTTCTGGGTTTGTTGTTATGTAATTACTTGCTGAGTGGCGTACGCAAAATGTTTGAGCTGGCAGTTGCCAAAGCGACAGAGACTGAAACAGAAACACAGAAACAACAACTCCAACAGCAGGACATGAACCACACACACACAGACGCGAACAGTGAGTGCTAAGTGCTTTTTGGCATGCAACTACCTACTACATACTGCACACTGCATTTATGAATGCTTGTATAGGTAGGTGCGAACATTTATTAACATGCATGCGGCGGAGGCAACAGTAAAAGCAATTTAGTTTACTGCAAATGTTGGCCGGCGGCCCTTTGTTCTGCTGCCTTCAGCATTTTGGCTGATTCATGGCTAAACGTTTTCCAGCAAACAGTGCGTATGATTGATATCGTAGGTGGCCAACAGAACAGAACAGCCCGTGTGTGCGGTGTACGAAAATTGAATTCACAACTTGCGGGTGGCGGACAACTTGGTCCATTAGAAGCCAAGCCACTGGGCCAACAAAGTAGATAGAACCAATAGACAGGAGTGCAGGCATAAATCACAAGTCACCTGGCTGATATTTTGGCCAACAATTGTTAATCAACTCGCAACATGACAGGCACAAATTATGCGAGGGACTCGAGGCCAAGTCGCCAAGCCAGGCCAAAATCCGGTCAACAAAGGCCTGGAGTTGTGGCAACTGATATTGGGAGTAGGCTTACCTTTGCCTGCGAAGTGTTTGCTAATGTCTGCGTGAATGGAATTTATTATGCCAGCCGGCAATCGATCAACGTAACCTTTTGTCCGATCGGCGTGGCCAGGCCAAAATGCTCTCAATCGATTTCAATTGCCATAAATTGCAACATTCTGTCAATTTGCCCACACAAAAGTCAATGCAATTATGTGCAAATTGCATTTTATTTGATTCGATTCGTGGCATTGATTGGATTATGCAAATGTTTGATGTAAATTGCAAAAGCATGCGGCTAATTGAAACGCCGGAAGGAGAAAAGTTGAGGCAAAAAACTTTCTGCGCCAGGTGCTGGGCCATTTTTCCAACATAAAATTATTTAGTTCAATAATTTCGGATTCCTTTTTGGGATTTCTGAAGGAAACTTTCTGCCTCAGCTTGGCAAATTAAATTCTCGCATTAATGGGAATATTTTACAGAGCGAACTTCAAGACTTCGACATATTTCCCTCGTTGTCGTCCTGAGGTTGGTTTACTTAGAGTAGTTTTAATTAACAGATGCTTTGCTTGTGAAAAGCTATGCAAATGCGAAAAGCTCTCAAATGGGACCAATTACAGAGTCAACATGTGGAATTCTGTTTCACATATATGTACAATCTGAATAAATAAGCAAAAGTGATACAGGCCATAATTACTATATTCATGACTTGGCACTCAAGAGTCAATTAAATTAAAAATGTTTGGGATATCAAAGTGGCTTTTAATGGCTTACCACTTTTTGTACATTTTTTTCAGATTTCAAAAGGGAGTAAAAAAACACTTCCTAAAAAACTTTTGGATAATTATGATTAAAATATTAATTTATTCAGATTAAGTTCAATCTGCCTGCTTTTATTTAGCAGATTATTCAGGGGTAAGCGTGTTTTTGCATTTTCATTTTCAATTAGCGATCGCTTTTGATGGGCGCATTATGCCATCGCATATTTATGCATATCGGCCGAATACAATTTGAGCCGCAATTACAATTGCAATTGGGGCTGCATTCATAATCAATCGGCGGATGTTTTTAGAGGAGACATTGCAATTGAAGGACGATGATGACGGTTTTGGTCCAGACATCAAATTGCTAAACAGAAATAATCAACGCACTGACATTTTAAATAAATCATAGGGACATGGGCCGTCCTCTCTGCCTCTGTGACATTTGTTTTGGTAAACAACGTGTGTGGTGCACCGCATTCGCTAATTGAAGTGTCGCGACGGCCAACGTGGCGTATGCGTAATGTTTTAGTGGCGTATGAATAATGTCGCTTGGCGAAAGGCCATTGACATTTGACAGGACATTAAATGTTTGCAACATGTTTGACATGTTAAATTTAAATTCCCGACATAATGAAGAGGAAAACAGGCTTTGAATGGCCTTAACTCAGTCACAGCTTTCGGCTAGAAACTTGGTCCTTGTGTCAGTCCAAAATTGAGCATACATGTGAGGACATGGAAAACAGAAAATTGCTCCACTGATGCCTGCAATTGTCACGACAACTTGCTGCTTCTAATTGCAGTTTGCTGGCAGTTGCCATTCTGGCACTCGCACAACGTCAACTTGACACAATTCGAAAGCTCGATGCCGTTTTGCCATTGTGCTAGCTCGGGCTAATTCCTCTGACAGCCTAAGTTAGTGAGTGACATCATAAAGACAGAGAAAAAGAGAGAGGAATGGAAAATTAAAGTCTATGCATAGAATAGGTTAAAAAAATGCCAAACTATACAGTTTGAAAATTAAAGGAAAAACTAGCATCAGATATATTTTCCTGTAAAATGCATATTAATATAGTTATTGATTTTTTTCGGAGTACCAGCAAATATTCATCCTGACATTTGTTTACTTTTTCCTGTAGCTCGCATTCATTTACATATGTAGGTAAATCAATTTAGAGATATTTCCCTTCCTTTTTCGGCACTGGCCATATAATTGATTGCCGTTTTTGCTAGCCACATTTGGCCAGAAGCACAATTCTGCACAACTCTGCTCAAAACTTAGACTATACTTTGCGGTTACGTACTAATTGGGCACTTGCCACGTCCTGATTTATGTGCATCTTCCTGCCCGGCAATTTGTCCAGTTTATTTGAGGCACGTTGTGGCCATCGGGCAAATACTCACAAATGGCCGAAAGGACAAAGAAAACACCATTTTGTGTGCAAAAATAATTTTTGAAAACTTTTCATACACTGGCCAAGTGTCGGGCGTTGAGAGCTGTCAAGAGCAGGGCCAGAAAGACACCGACATCGATATAGGACTCAGGACTAGCCGCACAGGACCTCGAGTAGCAGACCAATGCGTAACACTTGGGCCAAACAAACTTGTTTACACATTTTTGGTTGCTCAATTTCTAATGTCAACAAGCGAGCCACTACTGCCAAGTTGCTCGTCCTTGTTGTCCTTGGGTCTTCCGCTTGTGGGTGGGTGTCCTTGTGGCCTGCTTGTTGCCACTGCAATTGGTCTGCCGTTTAAGCCCGAGAATGAGCTAGAAGTAATTCACGACCAGTACTCAGCTCGACAAAAAAAAAGGGAAAAAAAAGGACACTTCCTTGACCGTGTGCCAGATGCAGGGTCTGCGATTCAGGACTCTCCCTTACTGCTGGCTATATGCAAATGGGCCGCCGGCACGACTTGTCGCGACTTTATGGCCCGATGCAGATGCAGTTTTTTACGATCGCGAGTACGGGCGCAGTGCTAAATTACAGTCGCGCATTAAGGCTAATCCATTGCAATGATGACGTTTAGTGGCCCCGGCGACAGTTGTGCGAACTTTTATGCGCCATAAAAATGCCACGAGACAGTGGACTAATTTTGGGAGTTTATAAGCAAAAGTGGCTAGGGGAACTAAATATATTTCATGGATTTATTAATACAAAAATATTATTTCTCTTTGGATTTTATACCCATTGTACCTTTATTTTTAAATTTAATTGGTTTTAAATTATTTAAACAAAATGAAATTAAAAGAAACTTTTTGAATATTGTAAAAGTATGAATGTCATTTTGTAGTTTTTAATAATAGCTATCGAAATGTAAAAGAAAATTTTAGAATCGGGCAATTCATTTAAAAGTTATGATCAAATAATAATAATTAAATTTTCCGATAGATGGCGCCCTTTTCAAGCGACTGCTTGCTTTGCTGCTTGCATATTTCCATTTCTCTCACACTCATCAGCTGAGTAACGGGTTCTTCCTTGTTTCTTATTTCAAATATTAAATGACCGCATTGTCTAACACGCAATAAACTTAAAGAGTGATGCAAAAATTCCATAGCAACTCCACTGTTCCTGGCACTTTTTGCTGGTTAGATGCCTGGCAGTCTTGTGCTAATTTCGATTTAATTTTATTTGAGTTTAAATTTTTTATATCCCTCAACTTGGCTTGGTGTCGTGCCGGCATTCGGTCGACATCCTGGCGACCGCCCCCCAGTCCACATATGCCATGCATTTAAATGAACATTTTCCTGTGTGCGTGAGTTTTTGCTATTCCATTCAATTACCGACTTGAGCCTCGACCCGGTATGTCTATGGAAATGTCCATGGGCGTGGTGTGTGCCAGTTGAGGAGGCTTTTATGGCTGACTGGAGCCTGTCACATTTGCTTATGCCTTGGCTTAGGTCAAATTATGTTTGACTATAAACGGCATGCGAAATTTTCGGACAAAGCCCCGGGCACATCAATTTTAATCAAAGGCCAGGGAACGTGCTCAGCATGGTAGAACGGGATGTTAAAGGAAAATGTTGGTAGGTCAGGAAGGATGAATGCCGAGAAGACCATTCTCATCGAGGCCTCTCATCATATCGTCGCATCAAGGCGTAAAAGTTTCCAGCCCTTGGACAACACTTTTGAGATGTCAAAGCGTCGCAGTAAATCAAAGCTAAGCCCTCAGCGTTGATGACCATCAAATGTCACTTGGAGAGAAGGAGAGGTACATGGGAGATTTCCAAGGCGGGGTCTTCAGATGCATCCGATGGCGAACTTTGAACTTGCACTGGGAACAACGGCAGCTTAAGCCTTAACCCCTTAATGCCGTTATCAGCTTTCGCATTTCACTTGGCTGGCTCGACTCGAACTTTGTTGGGTTATTTGGCCTTGCTTTCTTGCCTTTTGGCTTGGCCTCGCCTCGGCAATTGCACAATTTTTTCTTCCACCGTTTGCTATTTGCCACTGCCCATAGCCGCTGGGCGGTTGGCTTAAACCTGGTCACTTGACCCGCTCAAATCCTTTTTCAACAAGATTCGGGGAACTAGCCCTAGGGGTAAATCAGTGCCGCCATACTGGAAGATTATACTTCAACTTAAAACACCAAAAGAAACAAGAGAGAACGCTATAGTCGGGTGCCCCGACTATCAGATACCCGTTACTCAGCTAAAGGAAGTGCGAAGGAGGTGGAGATAAAAACTTTGATCCGCCGTAACTTTTTAACGAATGGTCCGATTTAAAAAATTTCTTCTACATTTCGATAGGTATTGATAAACAACATAAAACTGCATTTTTACTTTTCCGAAATATTGAAATTTTAAAAATCGTATATAAGCGATTGTGGGCGTTAGAGGGGGCGTGGCACCCTTTTGAAACAAACTTGCGCTGCGTAGGAACTCCTAGAATCTGCATGCAAAATGTTAATCTTCTAGCTTTTATAGTTTCCGAGATCTCAGCGTTCATACAGACAGACAGACGGACAGACAGACGGACAGACGGACAGACGGACAGACGGACAGACGGACAGACGGACAGACGGACATGGCTAGATCGACTCGGCTAGTGATCCTGATCAAGAATATATATAGTTTATAGGGTCGGAAACGCTTCCTTCTACCTGTTACATACTTTTGCACGAATCTAGTATACCCTTTTACTCTACGAGTAACGGGTATAAAAACCTAGTAACTTAAAAAATGTTTTTTTAAATATTTTATAACTATTTTCTCTTAAAGAAATATTAATAAAACCCCAAAAAAACACATGAACTTATAATCAAAAGTTTGGAAAATAAAAGTATTTATTTTTGAAGTCATACAATTTGTTAAGAATATTTATTTCTTCATCATTTTGATCTTGAGAAGCCCTTGGAAAATAATTACCTTTTATTTTAGCTAGCTGCTTTGTAATATCTCTTTATGAAAAGATTTTACTGCTCTCTGCTGTTCATTGCCAACTTTGTGTTGCCTAATTCCCTTGACTTCTGCGAATTTGTCATCATGCATCAGTCGTCCTGTCACCATCCACCAACTAACAACGAACAACCGACAAGCGAGGCTAAGCCCCCTGTGCTTTGTGGACTGGCTGCTCGCTCTATTACCTTACTACGACTTCCTGGCCCCGAGATCCTCCGCCTGGAACAATGTGTCCCGCCTAATCCTTTTTATGCCCCACTATTATTACCAGCTGCAACATAGTTATGGTTCTGCTTGACGAACCGGTTCCGACCCTTGGTAAGCTGCTTACGGTTGTCCCCACCATCCAGCCAACCAACCAACCCATTTTCCCATCCCAACTGCAAAGCCAATGACTTTGTCTCAATTTCAGCAATTGACATTCCTGTTGCTGGCAGCAACTTTAATATTTATTAGCTGTTGGCCGACTTCAAAGCCAAAGGCCCAGCATTGACATTTCAATCGGCTGATATCATATTTAATTCATCTCGGGAAGCAGGCTCATTTCTGTTTGGCTATTAAGTAAATGCCTCTGTAAATATAATGATAAATAATAATTTACTGATGGTCGTTGGCACAGTGCCAGTAGCAGAAATTTTACTTTTTGCACTGAAACAAGGGCATGTTTATACTAAAATCCCTTTTTGCTTTTACCCTTTTTTCATAAATGTCTATATCAAAAATTATAAAAGCATTGAAGTCAATAATAAAATTCATTTGTTTTCTTTCTTTTTGCCCAATTAAAATAAATTAAGTCTATGTCAATGACTTTTAGATTAATTGATTTTAAAATCGATTCTAACATCGCCTTAAAATAATTAGTAAATTCCAGCAGATATGTTTTCTCTTCGTTTTTTCTCTATTAATTTTTTTATAATATTTAATGTTTGCCAAAATTTAATTTAAGTTTATTCTTGAAAAAGGTGCCTCGTAAAGCTTTTAATAAAACAAACTTCAAGCATCCCCTAAAAACGAAATGTGGCGCAGCCATTTAAGGCGTCCAAACTGTTTGTTTATATATAACGGGCAACCGCAAAAACCATCGAATTTGGCAAAATGTCAGAATGCGGTTTTTGCCACCAAACTTTACGTATTTGTGCAGCCAAGGCAAAAGTTCAAAGGGCTGCGGTGAATGGATAAGTTGGTAGTACCCCTCAACCGAACCCAAAAAAAAAGGAAAACATTGACAAGGACGTAAAGGAAAGGATCCTGAATGGCTGTGGCTGAAAAGTTGCCCCGGCAAACATGTGCTGCAATGAGTTATATGCAGTTTTCTTCGTATCCGCCGAAAATCAATAGTACCAACTGCAACAGCTTTCGAGACTCAGCCCGTAATTTCCGAAAAGTCCAAAACCAATTGCATTTCCCATTCGCCAGTGAGTGTGAGTGTGTGGGTGCTAATCGTTGCATATCAGTTACGCGCCGCACGTTCAGTTTCTGCCCCTTGCCGCCATCATTTTTCTGCGCAGGTTGCATCTGCTTATTGCCACATAAATCAACCAATATGCCAGACAGAGCTGCAAGCCAAAAAATGCTCCCCAAGCGAGTGTGTACGTGTGTGTGAGTGTGTCACGCCTCCAGGGCGGTGCATTCCCCATCCTCCACATCCACATCCACATCCACATCCGCACCCATATCCTCATCCACATCCGCATGGCTGGCTGGCAGACAGGCACGTGTTCCATCTTAAACGTAATATGAGTGGCATCCTCTTTGTCCTTGGCAGCTGCCTAGGACTCTCCGTGACTTATGAAAATGACTTCAACCATAAATCGAGCAAAATTGCGTCTATGACTTCATAATTTCCACGTGAAAAACACTTTAAAGTTCAATTTGCCAATGTCATCGTCAGCATATGGAAGACAATGAAAAAGCAATATTTCGTTACATCAAATTTATATTGGTTTTTTGCTTAGCCACGTGTGCTGTGATATTGCCAAATATTTGTTGAAGTGCCTGAAATTATGATTTATAAATTAAGAGTGCTTGGGAATACAAAGAGACATGTACAAATAATTGTTTAAAATTTAAATATTTAAAGGGAAAAATGGGGCTATATTTATTTTATTCCAAATAAATGTTGGAGTATACTCCAAATTAATTAACTAAATTTGCTTTATTTAATTTTCTTAATCTTAAAGCATAAAGTTAAATACTTTTGCATTTAGATATGTGGTTACTTTTCTTAATCTTTAAGAAAATATAATTACTTTTGCAAACAAATGAAGACATATTCCAAAAGCTGACTTTCCAAATTCCGGCTCCACCGTTTAGTGACTTTTCTGGCAGACAAACTAAGCGTTGTGACAAATAAACGAAACGCATAAATAAAGTACTACCCTCGCCACACTGACACACACACACTCACCCAAGAGACACCAATACCGAGGCAGATGCCCACACAGGCACAGAATGTGGCACTCGTGATGGTATATTCGCATATAGATCAACTCGGCGTCGACGACACGGAAGTTGCCGTTGTATTTCCGGTTGTCTCGCTGACATTGCCGCCATTGCAGCGTCGTCGCCTGTTTGTCGCCTGTCACACACACATAGAGCCTTAAATACACACACAAACATACTGTATCCCAAAAACACAAACAGTGCAAATGAGATGCCAAAATAGTTGCGTTTATGGTTAACATTTGGAGGTAAATGAGTTTTGCTTATCCACTTGATGTTTCAGTTTCAGTTGCTATTTTCGTTTTAGTTGCTTTTGCATTTGCATTTTCGGTTTTAGCCCGGCTTAATTGTGTGCTTTTGTGTGACATTCAGTGCATCCAGAATCCAGAACTCAGTATCCAGGACATCCGCATGGATCCAAGTGCCATTCGCTGGTGATTAAATTTTCAGTTTTACGGCAACATTTTTGGGGCTGCGGGTGGGCTGGCTCACTAATTGAAATTGCTTTTTCAAAAGGCACTTTCGGTTGGCTACAAAGATGTCATCATATTCTCCTCGCCCTGGGCGTCAAATTAACTCATTATAATTTTTGGGTCGAGGGGCGAATGGCATATCCTGCCTGCAAAATCCCTGGAAAATCCAGTTTCCCGCGCAGCAAATTGAAAATTTGTTTGGGGCAAACTCAATTGCTGCATAAATAGTTTAGCCGGCTCTGCAGCTGTGGCCCATAAAGCATACGACCCGTGGCCGCAGTCGCTTGTCGGTCGTAGCTTATTAATTACCGCAACGATGTCGATGGCCCCCCGGCCACCAATGGAGCATCAATCCGGGCATCGATCTCCCAGCATCTCCACATCTCTGCATCCTGGTGTGCATTAGATTTTAATTGCACGTAATTTAACATGACTTGCTGGCGATGCCATCGATGGCATCAACCGACAGCGCTGCTGTGCCAGCGGATTTGTTACAAAGGAAATGTGAAATGTGTGTGATTGACGTCGAGCACTTGGCTCGGTGCAATGTGCCACGAAATGAAAGGATTCTCCCACAGCCAACAGCCAACCATCCGCCACCGCATCCGCAACAAATGAATCGAACTATGCAATAAAAGCCATCAATAACCGGGCTCCAGATGTCAATTGATGGGAAGAACTACAACCGACAGCCCAAGGATGCACTTGTCTCTGGCGGTAATTGTACGGACTGAAAGCAGTTGGCCCACTGAAAGCACTTCAGTGGAGGGAAATTAACACAAAAACGAGAATAAGGAAATGGCCTTAATAAAATATAATCAAGCAAATGGCTTACGTAAGCCAGCCAAGGGTTCTCCACTACAAAAGCAAATAGCAAAACAATCCATTCAGGGCAGAGATAAAAATAATCCACATAATATATTGAGTACTGAGAACAAAAGGTAGGATTCTTAGATGAAAAACTTGTGCCATTTCATGCCTAATTGATACACCCAAAAAAAAATTGATATTAACCGTGATCAATTTGCGGCATCTCAATTTGATATGCTCTAAATATAAACCATAAACTTTAATGCTTAAACGCTATCTCGCTTTATTTAAAATTAAAAAATAAGTTTTTCTCTTATGATCTCCGAAAGAGAGTAATAAGCACAATGACGAAATTTAATATCAATTTTACCACTGTTGCATGGTAAAAACGACATTCGTATAAATACCAGAAAATCAGCAAGCGCATATCAATTTAATCCCGCGTGTTTCTTTTTGTGTAGGACAACAAGTAAATACTTTTATTCGATACACAAAAACAGTAAAGAAAAAGTTACACAATAAAATGAAGAAATCATGTTCCTTTTACTTATTTAAACCAATCTGTATACTTTATTCAAAAATAAATGCATTTTATAAATAAATAAATAAATTCAATTAAAGCCTTTGTTGTTCATTTATTATACCCATTAAAGGCAAAGTGTTCACTGCGCAAACACATTTCCTGAGCTCGCCCATAAATTCAACTCTTCAAGGGGCTCTAAAATTTTAAATTCCATATTTCCTGTATCAATTTTAAGCTCCAACTAACTGTAAAAAAGTGTGGGCCATAAAAAGTTAGCAGGCAACATGGCCTGGCCAACATAAAGCCCATGAATGGCCAGAGCAATTTGACAGCTGTTGATGGATTCGGGGGCTGCAAACAGAACTATAACTACGACTATAACTATCCGTGTCACTGCTGCTTTCGCCGGCTGCAACTTTAATGCCTGAAAAGGAGGAGGGACTTGGGAAATCAATAGGGATCCACATCCGCCCGCGGGGCAAAACACCCGATAACGGGCCGCTGGATTTATCCCCAGCCGGGGTCTGGCAAAGGAATTGCTGCAGTAAAAATTGGCAGTGACAAGCAGCCGGGCTGCGAGGTGGATCTGGATCTGGGCTCCAGAATCCCAGAATCCCAGAGTGCTGGCGGTGGTGGCAGCGGTGGCGGTGATGACGACAGGAACAACAAAAACTGGCGCCACCAAACTGCGACGCCATTTGTCTGCCGAAATAGGAAGCAGCTTACAGAAAATGGCACAAAAAAAAGTGGGGAAATGTGGAAATGTGGAAAAATATCGCCCTTTTTGGACGTGACCTAGAAATCTTAAGTTTGGGGCAACTTAAACGAACGAACGACTTGTTAACTTGGCCATGTGCATGTTTCTTCTCCTCGACATTCAATTGATTTATTAGCATTCAATTTTTGCCCCGCATAATTAGGTTTTGTTTGTACAAATTGATTGAGTGTCCAGCTGATTGCCAGCTCATTTATTAAAGCCAACCGACATTGGCCGCACAATATTAATAATTTAATTAGTTTCCGTTCGAGCCAATTTGTATGGGAATGAACTGCCCGGGCGTATCTTTGATTTAAGTCGGCAAAAGGACTTTTAATTAATTCCGATAAAGGCAATTTCACACCGGGTAATCGGTGCATCAGTCATTAAGCTATTCACAAACAGGCTTTAATTCGCATTAAGTGATATTATTGAAACACTACCGGCAGAGTTATTGCACTTTCAATAATTTTCGAAAATAAATCGAATTATGTTCGGTAGTAAATTGAAATCAGCACTGCTGGATTCAGCAGGATATTTATTTGTGAAAAAGTTTAAAAATATTTTTCAGTACTTAAAGCATTGAATAAAATAATAAATTATATTTCTAAATTTATCAAAGTCAGAATCTAGACATTTAATTTAAAAAATTTTTTAGTTTTAAAGCATTTATGGTAAATTGAATATTAGCCAACCGAATATTAACTTATCAATCATATTATAGAAAAAACATGTTAGCCATAAGTATTTAAAAGCATGCCTGCTTCAATTGTTCAACCCAAATGTCAAACCCTTGTCTCCGATTGAAAATGTTTTGCTTTCAGAAAACATTCTATGAATTTCACGCCTCAGGGCCCTTATCCTTAACGTAAGGACTCATTCATATTCATTCATATTCAGAGGCCTCCCTTTGAAGCACTGCCCACACTCGAGCTGGCTTTAAATATGTTATAATTTTAGCCTCGTGACTTCATGGCGATATTATCGATTTGCCAATGGTTGCCAAAAAAGCATTCCGGCAAATGGCCAATGCCAAGAGGTTGATGTGGCGGCTGCCTTCGGAGTATTTGAGGGTCGACTGGCGCCGTCTGGTCGCGGGCACAGCGAACAAAGTGTAACCTTAACACACGCAGCTGAAACCATCCCCTTTTGCATCCCCTTTTCCACCCGCAGACAAGGAGGACAGACAATGCCGTTCATTACAGGAGGCGAAGTGTAGGAAAAACAAACAAGTTTTCCCAGCGTTGGCGACGCCGCTGCTGATAAAGCATAAAACTGTCGTCAAGGCTTTGCCAGAATTCAGTTTCTTTCTTCTTTCCCGTTTCTTTCTTCTTTTTTTTTCAAAAATTGAACTGGGTCTGAGAGGCAGGACGAAAGGGACTGGGAGCAGCCGGAGGACTCTCGTGTGTTGGGCGTCATAATAAGGCTAACACAATGGGCAGGATTAAGTGGGTCCAAAGTGCAATGTGCCCGTCCTTTGTCGTCGTTGCATTGGAAAGCCCGGCAGCCCGAGGCTGTTGCTTGTTTGTTGCGCTTTTGTGTCGGCAACAACAGCTTCTGGTCGAGTCCTGGTCCTCCGACATACATGTGCATGTCCTTGTTGGATGTCTAGTGGCTTCTACCGCCCGATATATATGTATGTGCAGAAGTACTAATGCGTCCTGGCCTGATTCCCGGCCCGATTCGCATTGCAATTGCAAAGTAAATGCCCTAATGCGCTTATCCTTTTAGCGTCGGTCGGGCATTCGTTTAGGCCACCTAACCAAACCATACCAAACCGAACCTTTTCCCCCTGGCTACAGGACCTCCATTATACTTTCCACTATACTCCTTCTCGTCGCACTTTTTCACACCCATTTCTTTTTTCCGCCAGTCTGTGCAAACATTGTCGCTATCGCAGTCGTTGGGTTTGAAAATAATTTGAATGCTCTCTGTGACTTGCTCACGGCGGAAGTGAGAAGGGAATTACGTTATAAGTAGCTAACTTCCTTTGCCCAGGGGCAACTTTTAAGTTCCGTTTTTTATTTGTTTATCTAGGCATACTTAGAAAGCAAGTTGGCAATAATAGGTAAAATGCTCGTTAAAAAAATGTTCCCATAAGTAATTAATTGTGTTTTATATATTTTTTAAAATATTTAAAAAAAATGAAAATGATAAAGTTAAAAACTTAAATAGTACAATATTTTTCCTGAGCTTAAAAGACTTAAATTGAATAAATGTTTTGTATAAATTTCTTTGAATTGATTTTTTTAAACTGGTTGATTGTTTTTAGTCGAAAAACTTTTCAAGCGCTTTTGAAACTCTTTTCCGTGATTGTACACATGGCGAAATGGGGCATGTAACACTAATATTGGATAACCTGGAGGCGAGGCCAAAAATTTCGATATTTTTCCCTTACGTTTCTCGCCGAAATCCAGTCAATTTTCGTCCTCTCACGCTCCAGTGACCGATTTATGCGGGGATTGGTCCCATGGAGGACAAAAAAGGGCAGGAGGCAGTGAACCATGCGGGTGTCAAATATTTGCACAGTTGTTAAATTCCATCAATGGCTTGTCACAGCCAGGAACACATGTCAACGGCAGGGATATTTTCCTTCCCTCTTTTTATAGCAAAAAGACATTCGACCTTTTGTCCAAATTGGGGTATTGGATATACGCATGCACATGCGAGCTGAAACTATGCTAATTAACCGGCAATTAAGGCGACCGAAGAAGTTCCCAAAAACACACAGCTGTTGCACACCGAGCAGCCATAATACCAACAATGCCGAAGAAGAAGGGTTAACTTTGCCACCCCAACCACAAAATGGCGGGCAGACGACTTCCGGTTTACGACTCCCATATCGCACACTCGCAGGAAAGAGAGGGAAATAAAAGGAGAGGGAGTCGCCGTCGAACGCCATTGTTTATTCAAGCCAATATCCGTTATTTAAGTTGAACTTCCTTCCGCCAGACATTCGTTGTGGCCGTTGTCAGCTGTTTGTTTGGCTTTTGTTTGAAATATTTAGCACTGCTGCAAAAGCAAAAGCAAGTGCAAATAGCAAATAGCGCCTCTATTTGGACAAAAGTTCAGCAGACACAACACAACTGCAGTCAGTGGACAAAGTTCATCCTAAAAGGAAGTGTGAACTTTGCGCCATTATATAAAGTTAGCGGCACTCGTGCGCAGCCAAAAAGCGAACTCGAAAATGGCATGCCATAAATTGCCGTGCGAAATTCCTGTCAAATTTGCCAGCGTTTGACCGCAAATTAATGCAATTGGCCAAAAGACGAGAAATACAATTTGGCAGACATTTTATTTGGCATTTTCTTTCGAAAGAAAATACAGTGTACACCATGCAGAAAATAAAGTGAACCGATGTCCGTTTGGAAATTAATTTTAGTTATATCTTAATATTTTCCAATTTTCTAATTTAACTTCTTAATTTAAATATATATTTTGTATGGTATATTTGCAAAAACATATTTTCATTTTATTCATAAAATAATTATTAATTTTAACCTTAATCCAAAACGGTTGCTTTAGAAATGGTTTCCCTTATAATTCAACTATTTATTGTAACATTTTTATTATCAAACCGTCCGTGTTTCTAATTTCAAATATTTTTCGTTCTCTTTCCCTACAGCTCCACATAATATTTCAGTTTATACAGATCTCTCCTACAGTTCACATCTCAATCTATACTAGCTAGTTAAGTTGAAGATAGAACAACAATTTGAATACTTGAAAATCGGTATATTTTTGTAACTGCGAAATGGACGGTGAAAAACCGGGAACATCTAAACGTGCGTACCGAAGGAAGCCGGAAAAGTCTAGTATTGTATTTTGCGGTAAAGATTTTTACTACGACTTGGACGACTTGGAGGACGGACCGGTACCAGTTAAACCAGTATACCGACGAGTGCGGTCAAAAATTGATCCCGTTTCCAGTAGCGACGAGTTTCCTCGTCCCGAAGGACCGTTGCTTAAGCATGTTGGAAAGAGGCCTCCGAAATTTGATCCGCACCATGATGAATCAGCCGATGAGTCTGTCGACGACGATGAAGACGTACCCAGAACAACCAGGGCCAAACGCACGGTTACGAAGAAACCGAAAATAGCAAAGGACTTGAAATCTACTGCCACCACGACAGCTGCCAGAAAGGCTGCTGTGAAGAAAGCTGTTGAAGTCGCGAAGAAAGCTCGTCAACGGAATGCCGATGTCAACAATTCTGATGAATCGCAGGCTAAGTCGGGCGAGTCCAAATCTCGGAGTTGGTGGAGAACCTGGATCAAGTGGTCGAGATCTGAAAAGCGTTCCGCTTTAAGTCAGACTATTGTAAAGAGCACTTGTCTCTTAAAACATTAATTAACATTAACTTCTATTTTTGTATAATTAATCAAAATTCCCAATTTACGGAGCCCGACTTCAAGATATACTCGACGCCATTTTAGACTTTACGAAAATTAAAATAATAATTTTAAATACTTATTTATAATTTATCAAAATTCCTTATTTATGGACCTGAATTCAAGATTTTTGGACTTTACACGAACTGCATAATAAACACGCAGCCCGTGGAGCACTGAAAACGGATGCTCCGGGCCAGATCCATTATAATATACCTGCAGATGGCCAAAAACTTTACCGTTGCCATTATCATTATCTTTGGATGGGGGGAGTGGCTCTGCTCTGTTCTGCTTCGTTTCAACATGTTTGGGCTAATTAATGTCAGAAGCCATGGCAGGGATAACTTGGCCAACGGTCTGCCATTTTGTTTTCCACCTATACACGGGCAGGCAATTGAAATTTAGGGCCGGAAGTTTATTGTTGCAACAATGGAGCGAACTTGGCAGCGGATGCTGCTGTGGAACCTCCACTATCCGTTGTCTTTTAAGAACTAGTTCTGGACGGGTTTTTTGTCCGTAAATAAATCCCTACGAGCATAAATGAAATGCAAACTTTTTTCCGGTAAGCTGACGTTCTAATTGTTGCACGGCAGTCCCGAGTTTGCAACTCCTGTTGTTCCACGCTATCCGCCCCCCCTGGCACTTCTCCGGCACCCTCTTGTTTTTATACAGTTTTTTTTCTCCTTTCTTTAACTAATGTAGAGCACCTTTAAATTGAAAACCTAATGAGAAAACGCCCTTGGGGAAGTGCTCAAAAATTAAACAGAAAGGGCTGCTGGTTACGTGCTCCTGCCAACATAATTGCGCTTAAAATCGTTTAAGTGTTTTATAATCCGCCCAACGATTTTTTCCAGCTGCTGTGGCCGCTTTAAACGATGTGCCATCCATTCTGGGCGATACCAGGATTCCGCAAAAAGTATAAAAAAAATGCAGAATGGGTAAAGCAAACCGAAATGGCTTTTTAAAGCGTTGGCCAGGCACGACGATCCTTTCGGTTGTGTGAGTGTGGGTGCGTATTTGCTTGTGCTGGTCAGTTAAGGCTCTTATGAACGCACACACACACACACACACTCGCCCATGTGAGCCATTAAAAGCGAAGCAAATTTTTGCACGCCGTTTGCGGATTTTTGGCGCTTTTCTTTGTGGCCAACGCCGCACCACAGTGGCATGCGATTCGCCAGCGGTGCAGCTGCCCTGCAAGTGGGTTAATTACGCACGTGGTTCGTACGTGCAGCCAAAGAAATTAGCTTGTGAGAAAATAAAATATTTGTAAGTCGCCACGGAAAAATAAAAATATCTTACATTTCTAAAGATAACTATTTTACCTTCAAATCTTTTATACGGGTGACTAAAAGTATGCAACAATATGTTTCGATTACGATATTTCGATGGCAAAAAATGACATCTGCTTTACACTGCATATTCTTAGACACTTTTTAAAATGATTTTAACTAATAAATATGGATTTTTTACATTTTCTAAATATTTCGGTATTGGCTATTCTCAATTATCATATTTTCAAAAATATATGAAGAAAAGAATTTTTTTATAAATTAAATTAACTATTTTTATTTGCCCTTCTCTGCAGACCATCTGCTACCTACATAAATATTTATATGAAAGTAAACCAACTTTTATTTTCTCTTCAAAATTGTTGTGACATTCTTCCGCCCGAGTGCCTGCCATTTGACTTGAATAATCCCCAAGCCAACCCAAAACACCTTAAAGCCAAGAAGTAAATTAAATTTATTCACACATCTGGAGTAGCTGAATATGTAGTAGGAGAAGTGTGCTTTGGTCTTTGGGGGAAGAACCTTTGAGCTTCCGCTCTATTTTCACCCACAAGCTGGGCGCCAATTGAGGTCACAATTGTGTGCGAGGAATCCGTCTGCGGACCCAAATACATTTCATACCGTAAAACCCTTTTGCCGGGGCAGCCACTCGACGCACCACTTGCTGGAATTCAGAAAAAGTTCCCACTTACCCGGAACTTAAGACACTCAAGGGCTGCCACACATGGCACACAGGCACACATGCACCGAGCAACAGATACTTCGGCCTTCGTATGCAAATAGCGGAGTGAGCCACTTAGGAGCAGCTCCGGATGGGAAACCTCCACCTCTGGCTTACGTACCTGCAGGAGACAAACAACAAATAAACATAAGTAATAATGTAGAGCTTTCTGTGGTTAGTCACATGAATATGAATGTATTTTATTTTTACATATTTATTTCCGCTTTTTCCCCCTTCAGTTTTTCCTTTTCCCTGGGAAGTATGCTTATTTAAATGGCAAACAAATAGACAAGCAAACCAAAGGACCTCAGAGAGAGAGTTATGTAACCGAAGCTGTCGACAGCTTTTGCCCTCCATCCATGTCCATGCCCCATGTCCCGTGTGAGGCGATTGTGAAGCGCTTAAATCTTTAGAAAATATCTAAATTGTTCTCTATGGCTTTTGTGTCAGCTGTCCCACCCAGACAATACGTGTGTGTGTGTATTTTTGTATACGTATACGTACGAGTACATGCGAGTGTGCGACATGCATTATGCTGTTTTTGACTTTGCCACAAAACTACGTAAAAATGTCTTTCTCGCTCGCCTCGTTGCCTGTGAAATGAACTTCATTGTAAGCCGCTCTGGGGATTTGCTGTGACAAATGAAATTTATAGTTCTCCGATCCCCTTTTCCCCGGATGGCAAAACTGCAAAGCTGCAAATCTCCAAATGCTGCAAATCTAATTCATCTTTCGAATTAGTAACGTATTTTTCTGCATATGGGATTTTTCGTAAGGGGAAGTCAGGTTGGATGAGATGTAAAGGAGATAAGGTAGTGTTTTAAGGTTGTGTCTTAAAGATATTTTATACTCAATAGTATTATTAAACAAAATTTTAATTAACCGTATTCAATAGATAAATACAACTTGATCTGTAAATTTTATTATTTTGTTTTTTATGTTTTCTTAAATGTAAATAATAATTAAAATTCACCTTTCCAGTTTTCTTTACTTAGAATATTTTTAACAACAAAATAAATAGTTTTTGAATTTGTTTAATTATATTCCTTTAGAGATAAAAACTTAAAAAAAAATCAAATTAATACCAGGTATCAATTTAGTCGAAACCCTTGTCATTATCTCTGTGACTTGCTTTTTGTGTAGCCAGCGACCGACAATGGTCCTTTGTGCAGATGTGACATGCAGCCCCAAAAGTGGCATAAATAAAATTTCATAGCATGCTTTTTTGCGCTTCCTCCGAGAGATGCGCATACGGATACAGATGTCCATGGGCAGCGCCATTCGTCATCTATTGCTGGACAGGGTTAACCCCGACTAAGAGGGGTTTTTATATAAGCATCCATCATGCCGGCCCCTACCCCTACCTCTTGGGTTTTTAGAACAGGGCAAGTCATTAGCCTGAGTGCGGGTACTTTAAATTTGTCAATGGATGGGGGCGGCTCGCTTTAATCAGATTTATCAAAGGACATAGGATATGGCATGGGCCTGACTGACAGCTGTTTGCGGTCGGACAGCTCGGTGGTCAAATGTATAGCCTGTTGCATTCGCTCGAGTGCCGGAAAGGGGTTCCCCTGCTAATCTAATAAGTTTCCTAACAAACCGCAGCGATACTATCCTGTAATACAAAATCCTCATTCATGTGTGTGTGTGTATGTGCGGTTGTGTCGAAGTGTGTGTGTGAGGACTGCAAGTTGTTGTGGTTAATTTTGTGAGAGACAGCTCTGTAAATGTGGCCTGCACTTGCGGTTGCTCTAAGATTTGATTGCAACTGTAATTTAGGCACGCCTGGCTGCCCAATTGCTCTTCTTTGGCCACTTCAACGAGAACAAAAGTCGATTATAATATGGGGATGCATTTTCTGGATTAATGAATTTAATTCCCTTAAGCATGCTAACCGTAAACCGTTTTGTTCCGTTTTGTACCGTTTGTAAATATATTTAATCACTAATTTCAAATAAAAATATTTAAAATTTGAAAAATATTTATAAAAGTGTCTAAAAGTGTGCAATAACAAATTGCAAGGGATATTGTATTCAATCGTCTGCATTCTTTTAACACCTTTAAAGTTGATTTTAAAACACCTTTTTTATTTCGTTAGTGAATTTATGGGCAATTTAACTTCTTATTTTATTTGAAATAATTTATTTTGGCTTTTAAAGGATATATCTCTAGTTTATACGCTATATATTTTATATCTCTCTTTCCATCTCGCTTGAGTGACTGTGCCGAATTTCGTGTGGAGCTCGCCAGCATTTGTTTTAAAATTAAAGTGCAGAGCAGCAGAAAAGCAACAGCGGGCGCACTTCTTCCTTGTATCCAGCCAGGATAACACTATCCTTTTCGAAGGAAGGCGAGGACCATGGGTGGCTTTTTTCCCGGTTGTTTCTACGCCATATTCCGGCTGTACTATATCTGAGTTATGTGCCATCAGCCAGTGCTGATTAAGCGGAGCATCGCAGCGCCACGGGCATCTCCATCTTCTCCTGATTTTTTTGATCGGAAATGTCGGGGCCCGAGTTTGCCATCGAATTCAGCTGCCAAGTATGCTTTGTGCTTCGCACGGAAATATATGAACATTGTTATGTTCAAAAGCAAAAATAAGAAAAAGAGCTTCGAGAGGACTTTAAAAGTTGAGTGGCGGTGGGTAGAACAAGAGAGATGCACTGAGTGGAGGAAACAGTTACTAAGCTGCTGAGTGGACTTAGGTATTTTTCTAATACAAAAACTTTGGAAAACTTTTAAAAACTTAACTGGAAAAAGCATTTCCTTTGTTTATATATTTATTGTGCACTATATAAAAAATAATGTCCCTTTCTAATAAAAAGCCCAATATCGTAACATTTTTCCGTGGATTTTATCAATATTAAGTTCTAAGTTTGAAACTTCATTAAATTTGTCATAAATATAATTTATGTGCAACTTTTAATGGCTAGCAATAAATCGTAAGCCATGAATTAAAAATGCGTTAGGATTGCATAAAAGTAACTTATAATAACATAAACAACACAATTAATAATTCAACTGGTTTTAATGCTTTTAAAGTTTTTTTATTTTAACCAGTTTAGTTGTTTATGACATTTGGTTGTTCACCTGTCACTGTAATGCAATTAGAGGTTTTTTGCTAAGCATTTGCATATGTCAAATGAAAAAGTGAATTGTATCGCCCACAATGAGAGCTTATTTAATTAACAATCCAGACAGATTAAATACAAATATTTGCACAAAGCCTATCAAATTAGATTAAATAATGAAAATAACTACAAAACACCGGTGTTTATTGCATTTACCAGCATGACCCGATTATGGTCACAGTTAAACATAATGCAATGCGTAAAAAAAGGTAATATATATAAATAAACACCCTGATTGGGCTTACAATGTCATTAAATATAAACGACCACGAGCAGAGGAGGCGTACAATAAATATTTAAATAGGCTGCTAGACGATGCTTAGTTCGTGTTTCTCTTGTTTTTGCGGCTGTTAATGTTAATTAATTTCAACTAAGCGGCTTATGCATATAAATAGCGAATGGGAGAGCCGGCACAATGGCATCAAATGACATTGAGGCTCTGTGAAAGCCGACAAGATAATTATTAGTTATTTAAACAGCTTTTGTTGCATGTTCCATGCAAATCCGCTGCGATTTATGCAGAGAGCCAGCGTGAACAAATGACAACAAAATTGCAATGCCCAGAGGCTTTAATTGGTTGGCTTAGGGATGGGAAAAAATCTTATATAAATAGGTATATTAAAAAACTTAAAAAATATAACCTAAAAAATGTAAATATATATATGTACAAAGATATAATAAGCTTAATTATAAAATATAACAATATAATATTTTAATATATATTTACAAGCAGTTCTAAATTTTGTATTTTATCTTTTTTTGTATTTTCTTTTTATTATGATATTACGATATAATATAGAGCACGATATTTTTGTGTGTTATTCTTTTCTACACCCTGCATTTTTTCACGACGGCACATCTCCCGCAGAAGAACAATAAATAATCGTATAAATCATTTAATTGCATGACCCGATTCAATGTTTTGATAGTGAAACATTTAAACAAAAAAACAAAGATAGTCCTAGGGATGCCGAAACAAAAGAGCAAAGGATTTAAGCCGTCCAACTCCATTCCATTCCCCTTTTTCCTTTATCAGCCTGCGATGAATCTGGGGCCAAAACCAAAGCAATAAATAATAAATCAGCGCTAACAATTTGCACAGCATGCCGCGCTCAGTTTTTCCTTCTTTCATTCTTGCGCTGCTCAAAAGCGGGAAAATCCCGCTGATAGCTCGTCGAGCGACTCGATTTGCCATTCATGAAAATTATGCAACCAGATGAAAAATAATGAAATTAATTGCTCGGAAAACAGTCGGGCAGGGCGGCAAACCAATGCGAAACTCCACCTCTCAATGGGAATGGAAATGTCTGGGATGGTCAACGAGTTGGATGAAAAAATGGTTTCTAAGGGAATTTCTCTTATTGTTAAATCAGTCCCTGATTGAAAGAGAATTTAGAATGTAGGCTGCCTAGGAATTTCATTAAAATATGAAAAGTAGGATTAATAGGACTTGTCCCTCTTGACAAACGAAAAGCAATAAATCTTTTAAAAAATACCATTTTAATCTTCTTGGAATACAAATGATATATTGTGGTAATAAATATGCCAATTCCGAAAGTGTCATCACGCCTCCAGCCATCGATTAAGATTGATTTCATGGGTCAAAAGTAAATACCCCCACATTTGTTCAAGTCAGGCAGACAGATTTTCCCTTTTACTCATGCAAATCTCTTGATTTGGCTTAAGTAGAAAATGCTTTTAACATATCAAAATGCTGAAACATTCAGCGAAATTCAATTTGTTAGCGCGAATCATGATTGTGGATAGAGAGCAGCTTCAAATGCAAACGCCTCGGCTGCATCCTGGCATCCCAGTATCCTGGTATCCTTCGCTCCGGGCCGTCAGTCGTTAATCAAAGTTAAAATGCGTTAAGCAAGCGCAGCCAGCGCAACAAAATGCGCATTTCGACGCCCGTACAACTGGTAGGGAAAATTCCTGATGCCGAAAATGGGTGGGAAAAATTGGTGGAAAGGCAGTGGGTCGACTGCCCCGATAGTGTTCACTGCATTCGACTTCCGCTTCCTTGGCAGCCGAGCTGGCTTTCCGCCTCCATTGGCTCGGCGATCTCAGCTATGCATTTCCCTCGACGTTTGCATGTTGGCACTATCCAGTCGGCGACGCGTTATAAACAAAGTTTATTACAACGGCTCAGGATTTGGTTTTGGGTGTGGACTTTGGCTGCACAGAGAGAAATTAAGTGCTCTGAAAACTATTCCAACTCGTATTTATCCTGTGAAATTAATTCACGCAGCTGGCGAGGTTTTATTTCCTATTCATACAAATGGCCTAATGTCACGTCTTAATTTGATATTTTTCAAAACCTGTCAAGAAATCCGGTCAAATTAAATAGAATATAGTTATACCCGTTACTCGTAGAGTAAAAGGGTACACACAAAAAAATTTGCTTGGTAAAATTGACCAACAAAGATAGTTACGTAACTATTATAATAGTTACATGTATTTTGTTTTTGCTTTGGGTTTGTGTCTTTGCTAATTGTGTGTATTTTGTTGTTGTGAAATGACTATTTACTTAGTAGAATTGACAATTTTGCTGGTTGGGGCCTGTTTGACAATTATTACAGTTGATTTTACCAAGTTTTTTTTTTGTGTGTATATTAGATTCGTGCAAAAGTATGTAACAGGTAGAAGGAAGCGTTTCCGACCCTATAAACTATATATATTCTTGATCGGGATCACTAGCCGAGTCGATCTAGCCATGTCCGTCTGTCCGTCTGTCTGTCCGTCTGTCTGTCTGTCTGTCTGTCTGTCTGTCTGTCTGTCTGTATGAACGCTGAGATCTCGGAAACTATAAAAGCTAGAAGATTGACAATTTGCATGCAGATTTTAGGAGTTCCTACGCAGCGCAAGTTTGTTTCAAAAGGGTGCCACGCCCCCCCTAACGCCCACAATCGCTAATATACGATTTTAAAAATTTCAATATTTTGGAAAAGTAAAAATGCAGTTTTATTGTGTTTATCAATACCTATCGAAATGTAGAAGAAATTTTTTAAATCGGACCATTCGTTAAAAAGTTACGGCGGATCAAAGTTTTTCTCCATCTCTTTCGCACACCCTTTAGCTGAGTAACGGGTATCTGATAGTCGGGGCACCCGACTATAGCGTTCTCTCTTGTTTTAAAATAAATAAGTCTAATCTAAAAACTTTGTAAATATTTTCCAGTTATGATTTTAGTTTATGATTTTTTAATATATTATTTAGTTAAATTGTATTTCGCAAATATTTTTCAAATAAAATACGAACACTTTTTAAATATTAAATAAATCAAATAAAAACACCTCTTAACGAGGTAAAAAACTAGTGACGATCGCACCTTCAACATACAAAAGTTCTGATATCAACATTTGTGACGAAAAATTATTACTCTCGTCATTAAATAGACTTTCTAATATTTTCTCATTCGGCCCGCCCTAACAGACTATTCCAGCCTTTTTCCCTTCATAGGCATTTTCTATTGCAGCGTGCCGAATGAGAAAATATTAGAAAGTCTATTTAATGACGAGTGTAATAATTTTTCGTCACAAATGTTGATATCAGAACTTTTGTATGTTGAAGGTGCGATCGTCACTAGTTTTTTACCTCGTTAAGAGGTGTTTTTATTTGATATCAGAAGTTTTTGTTTGTTTACATTTGCTCTCATAGGAGCTAAAATATACATTTAAATTTAAATTGGTCAATCATAATTTGTAAGCCATTGTATTTAAACAAATTAAGTTAAAAAGGCGTTTAAGTATTTCAAAATACCTTTTAAACGAGGTATGGCACATGTCTGTACCTTTAGTAGTGTAGAACTTACAAACTAACGAAATTTAGCCATTTTTAGCTTTTTTCCCGCTAAAGTAGCGGTTTTTTCCAAAAGTCGTAGAACAAAAGATTCCTATATGGAACTCTTAAGTGCAAATTTACTGATTCCATGACCCTAAAATACAGTTCGGATACCCTCACACAAAATTCAATACTCAGGAAGCTTTAGTTGTTCGAGCTGGCAAAAGTGGCTATTTTCGTATAAAAATAACTTTTAAACGTGACTTTTTACAGTAATGTGTTATATACCAAAATTTAAGGAATCTCAAGGGCTATACAGTTTAAAGTTTTCAAGAAAATCGTTAGAGCCGTTTTTGAGAAAAATAAAAAAAGCTAAAAAAAAGTTTTAAAAAATTGTCTTTTGTTCATATCTTTTTAATTATTACATTTACACAAATTGCATATAGAAGGAGTTTATAGCATTTAAAAATACCTTTCAAACAAGATGCAGCACAAGTCTGTAGCTTTAGTAGTATAGAAGTTACGGTTTTCCGAATTTTAGCTATTTATAGCTGTTTTCCCGCTAAACTAGCGAGTTTTTCCAAAAGTGGTAGAACAAAAGTTTTTTATATCGATGTGATGAACGTCATATTAAATTTTCAAAACTTAAGAAACATGTTTTGGACAAACTGACAAACTGACAAACTGACAAACAAAATTAAATTTTGATTTTGGGAAGAAGAAGGAATTCATTCGACGGGTATTTTCAAAAGGAGTACAACTAAAATATTGCGAAGGGGCATTTATCCCCACCGGCCCCAACAGCTCCAAATTTCGAAATTTTCACTTTTTCACTTTCACCGCTCTCTCTCCCAAGCCAATTGATTTTCTTAAAGTCTTGGTATGCAATTCTTTAAGTTTTTGCAATACCTTTCGATTGGTGTATTACTCATTACGATCGGACTATCACAGCAGATTTTCAATTTTGCGGCTATATAATAGTAGTCGCCTTCGCACACTCTCCTGGTGCGCTTCGTCACTACATGGACTGCCGTCCATAGTGATATCTTATCAAGTTGTTTATGAAGTAAGTTAATTATTATTTTTAATTTATTCTATAAACTTGTAAACGATCAACATTAAATGGTTTTCAAGACGTTTTATGTCCTTAAACGACAATAACTAAACAAATAGGCAGAAAGTTTCTGTTGTTACTTATAGCCTAATAATTTTAGGCATTAAATTCGCAATAAAATGATTCTAAATATAGATACCAACTTGCAGCTGATATGGTCTCGCTTTTTTCTCCCTGTAGATCTCAGGGATATTGCTGGGGCATTGTTGCACATTCTCGAGAGGCGCATAACTTGTCCAAAAGTTTATGCGCGCCACGTTGCTGCTGACAAAATGGCGACGTCCCGACAATGTCCTCCGTTGATATGCACTTCGTGACCCCAATTACAGACACGTCCCCGAGCCAAAGCCAAACCCAAGCCCGACCCCAAATGCAAAGCCCAGGCCAAGGAAGAAGTCCTTTGGCCATAGCCACACTCGTTGGCGTCTTTGTCGCCTGCTCAACCAGCTATTAAACCAATCGTCTGGCAATTTGTCAAACATAAAACTATGCAACTTCAATAGGGAAATTGCCGGCAAATTTTAGCAAGCGTTTGCAAAACGTTTTCCCTCAAAAACTCGTAAATTGGAATGTTTGCGAGATCGAGATATGTGCCTGGAGATAAATGAAATAAATTACAAGAATTGCAATGCAACTAAGTGCATTTATTGGGCTCTTTAAGCAATCTAGAGTTCATAGTTTCCTTAATGGCTTCTATGTGTGATATTGTAAGTAAATTTTAAGAGCTAATTTGATAAACATTTTTACTTGATATGCGGGCAGCTCAACTCGATATGATCGAAATGTAAACAACTGGCCAGTTTGAGTTTGGAATGAGTCTTTCTCGCTTCCACTCAATTAACTTCAGCGCTATCTCGCTCTATTTCAAATTGAGAGAGTTTGTATGCAATTTGTATACAATGTCAGGAATTTACCACGCACATATCGATTTGACCGCAAAGTATTTTTTTTTGTGTGAGAAGGTGCATTTTTATTGGTTTTTTAATTGCGTCATCAATGTGAAATCAGCTAACCAAAATAACAAGAGACTGCTGCTCGTTTACCAGATTTCCTTTTCCAATCCAAGCTTAAATTTTATTGCCATCTTCGAGTCTGCTCGTCTGTCGTTTTATTAACGAAATTGCTAGTCTGATCTGGGCGATGGGGCGTGGACTCAAGGAGCTCGAGGCTTTGATTGCGCCCAGGTTTTTCCCCTTCGGCTTTTACCAGCCTCACGAGCTCGTCTTCTTTCAAGTAGAATTTGATTAAACGCCGTCTATTGATTTTACACCCCAAAAGTCACAAAAAAAAAAGAAGAGAAAAGGGTGAAAACTCCGGAGGGAGAAAACTTTGCAACTACTATGTATTTTAATTAGACTTTGCTATCGGTGGTTGTTTTTGTTGACTGCCGACGCTGCCTCTTCCGCTTTTCTGTCTTCTGTTTTATGTTGCGGTTGTCAGTCAAAACCACAGGATATTTAAATTAGCAGCTATCTGCTTTATGCCTGGCTAATAGTGCGTTAATATATCGGCTCGTAAGTGTGTAGTTCTAACGAAACTTTTGCAATCTATCATCTTTAATGGCAGAAACTAATTGCACGGTCGACATGGCGTATACGTGATGCCGGCGCTAGTTTAATGAATTTAATTAAGTTGATCACAAAAGCTCAGAGCACAGAGGGAAATGGCTAAACATTTTTCACAACAAACTTCGGTTCGTGTGTGTCCTTCTTGTATGGGGAAACTCAAGGATCCCTTTGCAGTTTAAGCAAACTCCTTCGCAGTGTCCTTCTCAGGCTTCCATCTGCTCGGCTCTTCGTTAAAAGTTCTCCAAAGTTAAGTTTTTAGTGTCTGCTGTGACTGGGGAGCAAACTTGCAATGCACTTGGCACATTGCCTACACTAACAGCAAACGGAGTTGACAATTTTTCAGCTGCTGTTTGTTTCTGTTTTCTCTGTTCTGTTTAATGAAATGTCGAAAAATAGCTCTAATTAAAAGAGTGAGTGTGTGTGTGGCCCAGAAAAATGCAATTATAGTTTAGGATATTGGCCAAATTACACAGTGTTCTGTATTTTCTAAAACTTTATGATGGCTGTCATCTGGAATTTGTAAGCTGCTGCCAAGTTGGGAATTAGAAACGATTAGTCAAAAGAAAACAATGGCCAGAAGTGGGACAAACAAAGAAGTTATTTCCCCGAAAAACATGGAATAATTTGTCTTACCGAGCTGTATTCATTTTCAATTCAGACATTCTTATTCTTCTGTTATTATGCAAGAGCAACGAAACCCAAAACCCTGCCCCTGGGACGTAACCCGATTCCCTGTCAAGTTCTCGCACAAAACTCTCGGCTCTCGAGTTACGCAATTTCCTGAAGCGCATTTGCCACTGCAATGCCACATCCGGATTCCAAATCCGAAACCTCCTGCACTCCCTGCCTGCCATAAAGCTGCACAAAAGTACTATTTATGCAGAAAAAGGCGAAAAATTTATTGCTACCCTGGCGCACTTCCTGCGAAAAGGGGCGGATCCAGAGGAAACCGAAGACTGGTTCCGTCTTATCAAGAACTTGGCAACCGAAACACTCTGGCAGCCACACATGCAGGCATTTCTCGTTCGATATTGAAAGCGCATTAAGCAAAACTCGGTCGCACTTAGTTAAGCCGCTTTTGACAGGGGCAAAAAATATTTCGAAATGTATGTAGTAAACCAAAATGAAAATTGCCAGTGCAATAAAATGGCCAAAACGCACTTGAGCGTAATTGCAGTCAGGCAGCATCCTCATGTTCCCTTTTGGCCCAGCCAAGTGTGTCGGGCCGAAAAGCCTTTTGCAATAATATATATGCGTCGAAATTTAAATGAAAAGGCTCTCTCCCAGCAATATTATTTGGCGCTGCATCGCCAGAGCGGCCTTAAAGTGTGGCCCCCGAACACTTGGCAACAGAAATTCTGGCTTTCAGGCTTCCTGGCTTCCTAGCTGCCTGGCTGCATAAATCGAGCCTGGCTGTGGTCCTTGCCTTATCTCCTTAAGCCTGCGTTGTCCTGTTTCTGCGCTTCTGAACCCAGGGCCTGTTACCAGGCGCCAGGCGCTAAATCGTACCAGCCAAGAGCAACAGTAAACATGGCCGACGGCCACTTTGGCCGGGCCCAGAAATCTCAACATACGAGCCCCATTAAATTAGCCCCATAGCCATTGGCTGTTGAGCCAGAAAATGGCAGCCATTCGATGTCCTCCGACTGCTAAATACATGGCTGATGCCAGTTAGGCTGAAACTAAGCCAATGAATTCAATGGCATAAACAAGTGATAAATAGGATTTGGGTTTGATTTTTAAAATATTATTTAGATAAAATAATGTAAACCTAAAATTTAAAGCATTTTAAAGCTCAATATTTTAGTATTACAAATATTAACCACTTCCTTACCCTATTTTTGCAAACACAGTTTTACTTTTCATATTTGTATAATAATAAATGTGCATTTACAATAAACCGAAATGTAGACAATTATTTTGTAATAGCTTTCATATTATTTAGGTGATTATTTGCAGCCGATTCAAAAAATGAAATACACTTTAAAGCACATTTAATTTATTTTTGTAAATATTTACAACTTTCTTAGTTTGTTTTTTCATTTTACATATTTGTTGTCACACCGTTTTATTTATAAAAAAAAAAACAAATAACAAATGTGCATTTAAAATAAACCGAAATGTGGACAAATATTTGGTAATAGCTTTTAGGATCGCTTATTAAAAATTCCGGCATGTCCCTTTAAAAGCCTCCATTGCCAAATAACTTAACCCAGAAAAAAAATGGAAAAAGCAGCTCTGTGTAGAATATTATTTTTGCATATTTTATGCCCCTGAGAGCGCTACTCGGCCTCTTACCGCGCGAAGCTGCTGTAAATATAAACACTTTTAATTTTTTTTTAATTTTCCAAACGAGTACACACTTTTTCGAGGCTGCTGCTTGGCTGGGCACATGTCGCCGGTGGCTCGAAGGCTTTCTGGGCGGATCGCCTGGTGTTGCAGGCAACCACAAACACGGCAGCAGCAGCAGCAGCAACTGTGGCAACAGCAACATAAACAGCACAGCAGCAACATCATCGCTGCTGCAAAACAGACACAAAACTGGAGCGACATGTGCCTCTCTGTGCGCCGTAGAAGAAAAACATATTGTTAATGGAGTCGAGCATGTGAAACAACAAACAGGACGAACCGCTGTCGTCCTTTCATTTCGGCAGGACTGCGAAAATGTTACCAAAATCGAATTGGGCTGCGCTGTGCGCACATTTGTTGGCTTTAATTAGCCTGACAAAAGAGTGATCGAAGGCGTTCTGTTTGCTCTGCCTGAATTCATTAAAATTGTTTCGTAATTTTCTGATTTGTTTTCAGAATTACTTATGGCGCGCTAATCGCGGAAAAGTTTCGCAGTCCTTTGATATTAAGGTGTGTGTGCTGCCAGCGGCAGCTTTTAGCCTCGGTTAAGGCCTAATAAGCATTTAATTGACGCCTTCAAAAGTTAGGCAAAAGTTCAGGCAGTAAACACACGTGCGTCATCCCGAAAAACCCACATCTTCGCCAGTTTACACCTCAGGCCGCCCACTGTGCGTCTGTCAGTTGCCAAAGTTACCGACTTGGACTCCTCAGCTATGTGTTATATATTTACCAAGGGCCCAGAGCCTTTTTTAAATACTCGCACGCACTTTACACATTTGATAAGCCGCTTTCGAGAAGGCGTTCTTTGTTTAAGCATCTCTTTTTTTTGTTTTTTTTTCAAGCATCTCTTGAGCAAACCCGACAGGCAACTGACAAGCCCTTAAATTTAAATTTAAATTCATTTGACAGCCGGTGCGTATACGTAACGTGCTACATGACGGAGCGCACGGCATTTGCTTTCGGATTTGCATGCAGGCGGCGCTCTATTTTTCATGCCACGTAAACACTTGATAAAACTCGCATAAATTTTTATCAATGCAGGATTCGATTTGCTTGTACATCAAACGCGGTAAAAGCCGCTTGGCCCATTTAACTGCGCTCCGTTTCGAGCGTAAAAGTCGCGTTTAGTCAGAATTCATGGTGAAAGTAAAATAAATAAATCCGAACATGCATATCTATATGGGACTGAGTGTACAACTCGGCAGTTTTGGCCCATGAAAATTGAAAACATTTCCTCAAAAAATACCCTAACAAAATAGGACTTAAAAAGTGATGAAATTTAAAGGAACGACTTAAAAAATATCGCACTAAATAAATCCAAAATATTCATTTCAACTCAATTATAAAAATTTTAAAATATATTATTAAAAAACTTTTATAGTGTAAATAAAGTTTTGTTTACACTTTTCCCGAACCTGTGTGTTTATTTTTAGCTTTGATAAGAACAATAGCAACTTTTAGCGAGGATGTGGGAAAATATTTTATTGCCGCAGGCTTTCGTTTTGCATTTTTTATTTGAATTTTGTAGTTTATTTTTTCGTTGTTCAAACCACAATAAAAAAAATAACAAGAAATATAGATGCACTTTGATTTTGTAGCAGACGTATGAAGAAGAATACTCTATAAAAACAAGATGGTAATAAAACTATTATAATAAAAAAATGATTAGAAAACTGTTTAGCATTTATAGAAATGGTATAATATGGATTTATTTTTTAAATTACACGCAAAATTCAAACATAAAATTCGATTTCGTATGTGTTTTACCTGATGCGCCGGCATAAACTTATTCAGGAAACTCTTGTGGTGAATATATATTTTTAGCCAGAATATTCTGCCCTGAGCCTGTGCTTTTTATGCTGCGGCTTGTTGCCCTCCGTAAAAATAAATCTACCGCATTTACGCCGCCTCGTTGGCTTTTGAATATTTTATTTTCGTTGTTCAGTTGCTTTCTGTTGGCAAATGCACAAAATATTTGCTTGTTGATTTTATTGATTTTTTGTTTGGCTGCAACTCCGAGATAGAGCCTAAAACGCATTTGTTTCGAAATGGCTAAAATGGGCTAGGACCAAATGCTAAGCCACTTTGTGCCGACCATGCAGGCGCAATTCCAACGGCAATACAGGCGGGGAAAATGCAATAAAAACGAAAGCAGTGGGCACAAACAAACCGTGAAAACCGGGAAAACCGTGAAAACCGCAACCAACAAGCTTTTCCCCCTGGGCAGTTCGCCCTGCAAATATTTACCTGCGCAATCAAATTTAAAATAGCCAGCACACACGACGGGCGGCACGTTGAAGCATTACAAGTTTAAATATTTTAGGCAATTAGTGGACAACACACTGGTGTCGCATCCGGCGACAAAGTGGAGTTTTCCTGGAAATGCATAGCGGAAAAGAGACGAGCTGAGTGGCCACAATGGAGTAGTGTTCACAAAGTTGCTTCATTTCCATGAGGGTGGAACCTGGGCACCGGCACTCGAGACAAGGCGAAAACTTTGCCAATATATCAGATGCTTAAAAAACATAAACAAAGCAATAACACAAGGAGCCCCAGTGCCTAGCCCACTGTACAGTGGAGAATTTGAAGAAAAACTTACAAAATTCCTAGAAAAAATATTTATATGATAATGGATTTGTTAAAATTTTATGGATGACTTTAGAAATCCTTCAAAATAATGTACTTCTTAGTCTGTATTTTTTTGGATTTAAGATCCCCTTATATTAATTACTTATTGAGAACTTTCCTAATAAGTGATCGTAAAGTACAAAGATGTTTTTTTTTTAATTTTCATAAATGTTTTTAAACAAAATTTATTTATTTATTATTATTAAATATTATTTTTAGACCTCTGTAAAATTTATTTTTCCTCAATAAACAACCACTGTGGCAAGCAGGGCAATATATGACTTTTGTAACTTTAGCAAACACGCCTCTGCATATTTTCTCGCTCCGTTGTTGTACGCAAATGAATGGGTAACTCTTTCAACTTTGTCTAGGGGCACACAATGTGCGAATGGAAAGTGTCTAATAATGCACGCGTTGTAGGTGTGCACTGCGTTTTTGCGTAATTAAATGAGAATGCAGGGCCAAATGGAAGCGGAAGTGGAAATAGAAATAGAAATGAAAATGAAGTGAGTGCTAAGGCGACGCATAAGCCATTAAGCGAGCGCGAAGCCATCATGTAAATGTCTGTCCTTGCACTAATGGCTGGCACTTTAATTGAACCCCGGATGGCTGTTGGTTAATGGGCAAAGGAACCGCACCCAGTCAACCAGCCAGTCAGGCAGTCGGTAGGGCCCGTCAGAAGATAGTTTGACCCAAGTTATGGCAGTATGTGCACTATCATAACCTCTGTCAGCTCATTTGCAGCATTTGTTGCAGGCGATGGCTCGGAAGTGGAGTGACATCGAGAAAAACACAAGGGGAGAAGAAGGCGACAGGATCAGAGAGAAAGCAGAAAGGGACAGGCCATTAGCCACAGAACGACGGCGACAACTCAACAACAAGTTGACAATGCGTTGCGCATACGCCGCGTGTGCGGTGGGCAACTATTTCCAAGCTGTTGCACACTTTCGAGCTCACTAAGCAGCTACGCCTTATTGGCCATGCCAGTGGCAGATATATCTGCATCGAAAACTCAGCTCATCGCATCTTATTAGCCATCCTGTCAGTTGAAATAATGGACTTGTTTATTTATATGCATTGTTGTCTTTTGAAAATAAAAATAGTAGTTTTAATAGAATTCTAAAAAATAAATTTAATTTAATTTTGTATGGTGCTTAAATGCAAAATCATCTTGTTTCAAATAAATTCTTTATTATATAATATTTTTCAAAAATATCTTAGTTTAGAGGGTGTAAAATTAATTTTAATTAAATTATAAAAATGTACAAAATATATAGACCTTAAATTTAGGGACTTAACCAACTATTCAGTTGATTGCCAAAGTCGAAAGGTTAATTTACTTACTCAGTTCCCCCAATTACTTTAACTTAAATCCCAGGGAGTCCCTTCCCTGCTAAATTCTTTGCAGCTAAACGAACTGTCCTCTCGGCAACTGCTCTTTTGCAATATGGAAAACAGTAAGCAGCTTTTGACAATTTGCTGAGTGGGATGTCTGCTCTGCAATGCTTTGCTGTGCTATGCTCTTCTATGCAGGCAGTCAACGCCCCGCTGTTGTGGCTGCTGTTTGCATAAATACATTTAAATGGCCGGAGAGCAATATGTTACGTATACGCAGTGTTGGTCCAAAGCTGCACCCATTGTGCTCTGTGTTTTTGTGTTTCTGTGCTGTGGTTGCCGCCGCCGCCGCCCTGCCATGCATATTTTTAAGCTGCTCGACTTTAATAATGGTTTTCGGTCAGTTGGCCTGGCCACAGGCTTGATGGTTTTGCGAACCCTTTCCGGTTCTCCGGTTCTCCAGGAAAAATATGTAGTAGGTTGTAGTAGTACCTGGAATGCTTTTGGGCCCCACCCTGCACGATTTTAATGAAGTGGCTTGCGAAATGGCAGGACTGGCAGGTGGTTCTGTCCGGAAGTTTGGCATTACCTGCAGACTGTGGTGATGCAAAGCAATGCGCCAGTTATTTACTGCACATAAACTTGAATAAATTCCGTAGAGCCTTGGAGTTTCTTTGAGTTCATTAGTGTTACTTGAGGGCCAGAGTCGCTCTCGAACGAGAAATGCAAATTAAGTGCTAGGATTCTAATGCGGAGGCAGAAAAATGCAACTCATTTTTAATATCCTGCGGCAGCAGATGTCGACACAGCAGCAGCCGTAGAAGCAGCAAAATGGTGCCGGAAATTAAAACTCAATATTCGAGTGATTGTGTGCCGGGCAAAGAGGAATTGTTTGAGCCAACGCCATCCATCGCCATCGCCATTGCCAATGCCATTGACTATTTGACTTGGACCGCACAAAAGTGCGCAATTGAGGCGGCAAATCAAATGAAATCCAACGGAACGAATCGAAACGTGCACCCAACTCTCGGCTCTGAACTCTCGACTGGCAACTAAACTCGAATTTAAACCCAGTTCAATGCGACTTGCTGCAGACGTGCAATTTTCGCAGGCGCTCAACGAAATTGTTTGATTTTGGCCAAGTGCAGCTGCGTCTCTGGCATTCTGCTATCTTATGCCATTGCCGTTTGCTAAATGTTAATGCCATTTCAATTGCTCCCTCCTTTGCGATCCCGGGGCTCGGTGGCCTTTCACCATCGCAGATCTGCTGCTGACATCCAACTTATTTCGCACCAAGTATACCCTTTCTTGGGGAATTCACACTCAACGAAATGCAACCGAAAAAAGGGTTAGCATCGTCAAGGAGATTGGGAAAGCAACGAAGGCTTTTGAATTAGGAAAAATAGTCCACAATTTATTTAGCTATCGTTAACTGGAAAATTGTTTTGTTGCTTTAATAAAAACTATTTTTAGATTTTCATTTTATTTGCAATCCAACTTATGATTAAATGTACATTAAAACCAACAAAAATGATTCTAAGGAACACTATAATCTAAAAATTCAGCAAAAAATAAAATAAAAATATTATGTTATCAAAAATTTGTTTTAGATGCTCGTACAATCAGTGCTTAAATAACAATAACCTTAAATTTATTGTTAGTCCAACAAAAATGTTCGTAAAGACACAATCTAAAAATTTACTTATTTAAAAAAATCGAAATCCCTTCCATTTATTTTATTTCATTTTTTAAACAAGAAAAAACAATTTTCCAAGAGTATTTCCTTGGCAACGTTTGGATAATCCTATAATGCTCTTTCCATTCTTTTTTTTCCATTTCAAAGGAACAATTCAGAGGCTTGTGCAATGTGCATATCGCATATCTCGTTTGTGGGACACTTTTATATGTTTGCCGGGCACTTTGCGGCAGGGATATTCACCAGAAGATGCTCGAAGCCAGTGCCAGGAGTCTGTTTTCGGGCAAGGATTTGACTTTGCTACGCTTCGGGGGCCTTTCAAATGGCTTCATAATTTGCACATGAAGATTTCATAATCCTCACAGTTACCGTTTGCCAGAGGAAAGTGTGTGTGCGATAAGGACTCTCCGGTGTGGTCAGCAAAATTTAACAGGTGAAACTATAATTCCGATTTCATATAAGCGATGAGCAAACATAAGTGTAATTATGGGAAAATAGTTAATCTAAAGTTTAGTCAAACTCGCATAACTGTCTTGGAAATTAACTGAAGAGACTGAAACTTAAGTGTTAAGCAGCTATCTTGTTTATATTTAGCTAAACTGATTTACTTCTCTCTTCTCGCTCTTTACTTTTATCTTAGTGTTGCATGAACGTAGTTCTAGTGAACTTGCTATTCAATATTGATTATAAGGGTCCGTGCAACACTGCAAAACATTTTAAGGGGCGCATTAAAAAATGGTCCTCGATTAGAATGACGCTCACGTCCAATGCCGGCGCTCTGATTGATTGACTGACTAAATGGCTTGAATGGCTGATTGATTGACTCGCCCTTACACACGTACGCACTCGCACAGGATTCGCTTGGCAATTTAAAGTTGGCAATCATTGCGATACTCTTTTTTCCTATTTTTATACCCGTTACTCGTAGAGTAAAAGGGTATACTAGATTCGTGCAAAAGTATGTAACAGGTAGAAGGAAGCGTTTCCGACCCTATAAACTATATATATTCTTGATCAGGATCACTAGCCGAGTCGATCTAGCCATGTCCGTCTGTCCGTCTGTCCGTCTGTCCGTCTGTCCGTCTGTCCGTCTGTCCGTCTGTCTGTCCGTCTGTCTGTCTGTATGAACGCTGAGATCTCGGAAACTATAAAAGCTAGAAGATTAACATTTTGCATGCAGATTCTAGGAGTTCCTACGCAGCGCAAGTTTGTTTCAAAAGGGTGCCACGCCCCCTCTAACGCCCACAATCGCTTATATACGATTTTTAAAATTTCAATATTTCGGAAAAGTAAAAATGCAGTTTTATGTTGTTTATCAATACCTATCGAAATGTAGAAGAAATTTTTTAAATCGGACCATTCGTTAAAAAGTTACGGCGGATCAAAGTTTTTATCTCCACCTCCTTCGCACTTCCTTTAGCTGAGTAACGGGTATCTGATAGTCGGGGCACCCGACTATAGCGTTCTCTCTTGTTCGTTATCTAAACGTTTGTACACGAAATCAATGGGTTTAAAAGAGAAGCAGTTTAAGTTTTTCAACTTTTTAAGACAATAAAAGCTTAAATATTATGTTATTAAATATAAAACACATTTTAAAAATCCTAATAAATTACTTAACATTTTTTTTTCTCTTTTATAAAACTTAAATTTTGTAATCCCGCTTACAAAGTGTATTTACCTCCATCGTAATTTTCCCGGAACCTCCAATTGCTTTCCCATTGAGCTTTCATGTGCTGCGTATGTGATTTGTTTTACGCCGAATTGCATAAAACATTCGCAATTGCGTGGCTCGTGCTCCGGATGGGAAGCGAGTTAAGGCTTATTTATATTCACTTCAGACACACCCACAGCCCGCAGCCCCCCTCCTTCCGCCTCTCCCTATGCCACGCCCCCTGAGGCCGTAATCCAATAATGCACCGCATAGACAGCAGCTACAAATTAGCCAGCTTTCGGTGGGTTTACATATCAAGCCCCGTCGGCCATCATAACCGCAGCTGATTAAGACCAAGGAAGTGGGCGCCAAGTGGGGGCTTGTGCATATCGCAAACTTGATTAAGAAGCCTGGTCATAACGGGTTGGCTGTTACGGTGTCAGTCCCGTATAAATAAATCAGGCATATTGCCGCCATCGGCGTACACAATGTCATCATCCGGATGCATGTGTCACTCCGAAGAGCCTGTGCCTGGTTTTATTGACACCAAGGGAGAGCGAAGGTGTCCTGTTCGAAGGCAGTGCTGACAGTTTGGGTCTTCTTTTGCTTTATGAAAATTTAAATATTTCAATTTTAAAGTTAGAGTATACTGCCCCATCAATACATATTACTCAAAATGAATTTTAAAAATGTATTATAAGGCAACGTATTAAAAAGCTCATGGATATATTTTCCATTCAAAATCGTCGTGTTTAAAATCTGTTATTTTATGAAACACAATAATAAAATGTATAGATAAATAAAAAATTAAAAATAATAACATATTTTTAAAAATTATTATCATTGCAAATATTTAAAATACCATATTTATTTTAAAACAATTATAAAACCTTTTCTGAAAATGTCTCTTAAAAAATGTATTTATTTTGTTATTTAATTTGTACAGAATACATCTATTACCACAAATTTATCGAATAATCATAATACACATTTTCTAATAAATAAAAAACGTATGCAAATCTCCTTTTACAACACGAATACTACCAGTGTGGCTACTTTAGGATGCCAGAGCTGTCAGCCATCAAAAGTCTTTATTATTATCTGCCGTTGCACTTTCGGTTGCATGTTAACATCATGTAAACCGACAGTTCTGCGGAGGACAACCGTTTAGTCGTTCTGCATTGCCCTTTAACCCCTGATAGCCCCTGATCCTGTTCCCTGACCCAGTGACTCCGTGACTCCAGGACGTGCTGGTGCCGATTGCTGACGCGTTGATTGCTTTGAAGGCAAATGCGATGGCAGGCAACTAATTAAAAAGTTATACGAGAACTTGCACACGCCTTTAACTTTGGCCAAAGTAATTAAAGTTCGCGCAGCGCCAGACCCGAATATGTATGTTATATGCTGAATGTGTGTGCGTCTGGCAGGCGACTCAGCTCAACGCAACTCAACTCGTGGAAACTCAACTTTGGCGCATTTACATTTCACACCTGCGCGTGTAAATTCGCCACAAAAACCCGACCGTGCAAAAAAGTTAACACACAAAGTTAAGACAAGCGCTTAACGAACAAAAAAGAATTACAAAATAATTTCTTTTTTGTACTGTTGAGTAGAAGCCTTAGGCACAAAATAAAGCTTTTATCCAGCTTACCTCGTGAATTATTAACCATTAACATCATTCAAAAAAAAAAGAAAGAGGTAAAAAGTGCGTTGATTATAAAACATAATTAATGTGTTAATAGAATAAATAAATAGCAATGTGAAAAAAGTTATTGATGGTTAATTAAATCTCTTTTAAATCAAAATCAAGCCCACACAATCTGATTAAATATGCAAGCTCTTTATCAATTTCTAAATTGCTTCTAAACCACAAATTGAAATTTTACCATTTATCTTTTAACCAACTAATCACAACTAAATTAAAATGAATTTTCAGACCATTATTCATGAAGCTGCTTAGAGATCCTAACAATTAAATACGAGTAGTTACTCCCCATCGTTAACTCAGAGAAAATCAGCATAAATGAACAAATCCTTTCAATAATTCGGAATATTGTTTGCGGTATTCATGCATAATAGAGTGTGAAGTTGATATGGCTTGCATTTCAATCGTCGACAAGAGAACACCATTTCAGGTTGTTCGTAGATTGTAGGCAGTAATTGACCAATAATTAGTCAACCAAGGTTGTGTATAATTGCATGATATCATTTGGAAACTTCAATGTCCTCCCGAGGCCTTGGGAGCAGCGAAAATGTCAGGACACGACAAACGGTTTAGCATTATTAATGAAGTCGCCTTCCACCCAAAGGGGATTTTCAAATTGAACTTAATTAATTTTGAGTTGGCGCATAAGAGGATTACCGGCTTTAATACGGCGAAAATTTAGTGTCTACTTATTCTCAAAAATGTCTGCTTCAATGTTCCATTCTATTTTTACTAAAGCCAAATGCAGTGAAACCTCCTTTGTTCTTTAATGCATAAACGTCTTTGTTTGACAATTAATTTGACTTGCCATTGTCCGTCTAGACAACTATGAGCTAACGTAACGCTCAATTGGCGGTGCAATGAACTCTGACGGGCCACTTTGGCCAGTAATTACTGTAATCAGGCATGGTAATGCCATTAAGCAGGACTTTGACGGCGCAGCACCGCAGGCGAGCAACTAAGTTGCCCAAAGGCAGCTCATTAGCCGCAGGACCAAGCTTCGTCCCCGATAACTTGCCGCTGAAACATCAAAGCAGCCCGAAAAGCCGCTCACAAAATTCTAATAATTGGGCTAGATTACCGCCATTATGTAGCTCAAACTTGGCTAGAAATCTATGATTTCATAAATTTTGACATTAAAGTTTTTAATTGGAGGAATTTAAAGGCTAACTAAATATTTTGACTAAATTAAGTTACGGTAATTAAATAAAATGTATAGTTATTAAGCAGAACCCTAAATATTTTGATTTTTACAAAAATGTACAAAATGGCTTTGTAAATTTAAAATGGTTTTTTTCTAGTTTTAATTTAAAAAGCAAAAATGTATTCCTTAATATCAATTTGTAAATTTATACATTTATTATTTTATATTTTAATTTATTTTGGAGATATTTAAGTTTTTATTGAAATTTAATGGAGAATTTAAATACTTTTATTAATTTAAAGAGAAAATCAAGAATTGCAAATCATATTTCTTATTGTCTTAAAAGCGCAGCTGCCAGCACTTAAAATTCAGATATTTATTTTTTGTGTGTCACATAAAGAAGGGGAGAATTATGACTGTTTTCGATGGCATTATTTCTCCGAGTGCTGCCCCGCACTCGGACTCGAGAGCAGCTCTCTGCGGAATTGGTTCCGAGCGCAACAGGAAGCTGCGACGGTCCACGCTGCGTATGATTAACAATTTAAGCGTGTGCATATTTCACAGGCGGCACACGCATTCGGGTAAAGTGAAAATTGCATGCATAGACAATGGGCTGAGGGATCCAGTGTCTGGGGTCGAGGGTCCAGCGTCCATTCTCCAAGGGGGCCATCCCTTAAAGCGGATGAAACGAGAAGGCTTTAAGTGCACTCCAGCATTTCCTTTCCGCAAGATTGCTTCTTTTTCGGAACCAACTGCGTCACTGTTGCTGCAGGTTTACAAAGCACCGGGCATTAAGCAGGCGACATCTGCATGCCCGGCGTCACAAAAAAGCCGAGAGATGGTGTCCAGATTGGAAGGACTACGAACAGCAGGGGGACAAGGACGAGGACGGGGACAAGGACTCCTCCTGACGCTGCGCCCGTCGAGCGATTTTAAGTGAGTTGTCGCCCTCTGGCTGGGCAAACAATGCGCCTCGCCTAAGCAAAGGACCCGCACCGATTGTCCTGCGAGGAGCGAAGAATGTGCAGGACATGCAAAGCATACAGGACACCGCCTAATAGCCGGTGACTGACTGCTCCGCCATTGTCCGACTGCTGCAACAAGCACTTCAATCACCAGTCCATAGTCCATGGGCACACTTCACCAATCGACGGGCCATCGGCTGCCTTCCTTTCCAAATTTCCAAAAACCCAGTCGTAGTCCTTCAGCTCGACACATTAAACGCATTTGCTGTCCTGTGGAGAGTCGCTTATTGATTGAACAAGCGTCCGAATGTCCTTTGCTTCCGGTTATGGCTACCTGGTCTCGGCAAATGGCAAGAGTTTGGCCAGCAATTTGCAAGGGGAATACATTTTGTTCATTATTAACGTTGCTGCAAGCTTTGTTGCAAATGATTAAATTTCCGAACTTTAATGGGCGAACATTAAGGGACTGCCATTTTAAGTGGCACAGATTTTAGAGTGGGGTATATCATTATTCATAGTGACCATAACCAAATGGAGAAGAAGAAATGTGACACTGAAAAAATATATCACATTTAATAAAGAATTCTAGGATTAAGTCACAATAATTAAAAATATTTATAAATAAGAAAAAAATACCTACATTTTTTTAGCCTTGAAATTATATGAATTCATGAGTATTGCTAATTTATATCCTCATAATTTATGGTATTAAATCTACAGCCAGCATTTGATTTATAAAGCATATAAATCAGAAAAATAAATCATGATTTATTTAATATTGAGACTTCTTTATTTTTCTCCCTGTAGTTGGACGCCCCTCGAGTTCTCGACACGGTTTCATCGGTTAACAGCTGACTTTCCACAGGCGGGGAATCCATTAACAGATCAGAACCGCCTCCTCGAGCACCTCGAGTGGATTTCTATCCTGTGTAGTGAGGCGGGGGTCCCATGTTAAGTAGCCAGTTCATTAGCCGAATGGCAAACACACACACTTTGCATAATGGCCGAGATTAAGTGAGGCGTGGGAGCTGGCAGTGCATCGGGGATTCAAACATAATGCCACTAATTGCATATATTGATGCTTCATGTTTGATTTTGGAGAGCAGTGGTCTCTCTACTCTGATTGATTTTCTGGACAGGCTCTCCAGATGATAGAATGGATAGGTAACTACCTAACTGGTTCAAGTCACGCAGCGCAGACTCATTACAAAGTCACGATGCAAACTGGGCCAGAACTTGGGCCTGGACTTATGGTCTTACCCAGAGCACAACAACTATCAGAGGAACAGAGGAGCCGGGGAGCAGCAACAGCAGAGCAAAAGTAATTTTATTATCAAATCCAACTTTAACAACTGCAACAAACCCTGGCCCCTGGGCGTCCATCTCCCACCTCCTTTTCTTTCCTCCGGTTAGCTACCCGGGCCAACTTGTTATTTGGCTTGTAAGTTACAAAGTCTTGTTCGTGTCCTCGGGGTAATAAAACAAAACTTTGTGTTGAAAATGAAAATGTACAACGCACAAACGAACCAACAAACGAATGCAACGGCAATGGCAATGGCAATGCCAAGGCAAAAACCCAGCTCCTTGGCCAGTTGGTCCTGGCCATTTGGCCATTCTGTGAGTGCAAATGACAGGCGGGCCAAAGGATTAAAGTGAAATGTAAATTTCATTTTCTGACTCTCTCTGTCTCTTTTTCGTCTGTTTGCAGTTGTCTAATTACGACCATGGCCATAATACGAAAGCCAGAAGCTCTTAGCAAACGGTACAATCAACCTTGACCAACACGATTTGCAAACACAAATCATTGTGAATTTTATGGTAATTCGGGCATTAAACTTCATTGATTTTAGCATTGTTTCTGATCATTTTTTTAGAAAGATAACTATACAGCAATTAACCAATATCGAGATGTTTTTTGACGAACTGAGAAGAGTTTAAAATAAATTCTTGGAATTTTATGGGTCAAAGTTTAATTAGAGCCATTATCTCTATTGATGGTTATTATGTCATGGCCTAAATATTTTGTAGGAATTTAATTCAATTGAATAATTGACCTACAAAAAACGTTTACCTCACTTTCATATATTCCACGATAATTTTCCATATTTATCTTATCTTTTTTATACCCTTGCAGAGCGTATTATGATTTCAGTCAGAAGTTTGCAACGCAGTGAAGGAGACATTTCCGACCCCATAAAGTGTATATATTCTTGATCAGCATCACAAGTCGAGTCGATCTAGCCATGTCCGTCTGTCCGTCCGTCTGTCCGTCTGTCCGTCTGTCCGTCCGTTTCTACGCAAACTAGTCTCTCAGTTTTAAAGCTATCGGGATGAAACTTTCGTAAAAGTCGTATTTCTATTGCAGGTAGTATATATGTCGGAACCAACCGGATCAGACAACTATATTTTATAGCTCCCATAGGAAGGATCAAAAAAAAAAAACGTAAAAAAATTCTAGCTCCGGTGTTTATTTAAATTTTACCTTCTACTCTTGGGAATATTTTTTTTTATATATTTCTGAATTTCGGATTTTTTGTTTTTTAAATCGGATCACTATATCATATAGCTGCCATAGGAACGGTCGAAAAATTAAATGGAAATTAATGGGAAAAAAATTATATCTTTGTTGGTTTTTATTACATTCCCTTCTACTCTGGGATATGACTATTTTGAAATATTTTCGAATTTCGATTTTAATTTTTAAAAGATCGAACTACTATATCATATAGCTGTGATAGAAACGATCGAAAAATTAATGTGAAATAATAAGAAATTTAACATTTTTGCGATTTGTAAGTTAATAGAATTATCTGCAAGGGTATATAAGCTTCGGCTTGCCGAAGCTAGCTTTCTTTCTTGTTTAGAAAGAAAACGAGTCTTCATGTTAAAATGTTAATTTGCTAATGTCCTTTTATACAAATTAATCCCATTTCCATTTACTTTTCAACACATTTCGCTCATAGATTAGCAGAAAAATGACAATCTACCCTAGTTATAATTCATAATATGTCTTCCTGTGTGGAGACTATAACTTATAGCCAAGCCAACCTAAATACCAACCTCCTACCGATTTTCCCCCTTCGAATGTGTGCGTGTGGAGCTGGCCAGATAAGCGCATTCCCATTTGCAGAGCTACCTGCTCTTATCTGCCAAGCCATTTACCAGGACTCCCGCTTCCTCATCCTCAGCATCTCCTCTTCGTCCTTAAACTTCCTAGACCAGGCTGAAGCGTTTCCCCATTTCACAGCTTATTGTTATTCAACAGCCAAAAGTTTTTTCTGCTTCTCGCAAAAGTCATAAGAAGTTTGAAAGCTTTTTTTCCCCAACTCGTTTTGGGCTGCTGCGTAGCGTAACTCACTTGAGTTCTTCTGCTGGGACGCCTCAATAGTTTTATGAGCCCGAAATGGGCGGGTATTTGGCATTCGGCGTCCCCGGGCTGCCGGAGCGGAGTTAAATGCATTTTTAAATTGCAGCGAAATTGATCTTTAGTGGTGCGAGCTAGCGAACTGGCGACGTGTAGCCATCAAAATCCGCTTTGCTTTCTCGAGCTGCTATTAAGGAAAGGACCTGCCAAGTGGCATATAAATCGAGTGCATCCAGTGGGTGAGAGAATACAGTGGCAGGGCACTTAAAAAAAATAGAAGAGTAAAACAAATAAAAACTTATATTTCTAAAGATATGGCGGTTTTTTGTGAAATTACCTTCTTAGAAATCTATTAATTTATAGAGATTTTTCGAAGGTTACAAAAAAAATCTTTATGGTTTTATTTTTGTAACAAAATATCTATGTTGAAAAATACTAATTATTTAAAATTTTTAAGGAATATTGTGACAATTTTTTGATTGATAAAGTTGTTGATTTTAATTAAAAATTTCCATAACACAAACTAATAAAAAATTGTAAGCCAAGAATATTTTACTTATTAAGAAGTTGAATAAAATTGTTTTTATTATTTAAAATTTTTATTCTATAACTAAATTAATTTGTTTAATCAAAAATATTTTATTTAATAAACTTTTATTTCATAATTCTCTTTTTATTTAATTTTTTAAATCACCATAGTGTTAAGTGTGTTATTTATGCAAGGAATTTATTTTTTGCAATTAGCTAAGTTGATTTCTGCCTCATTTCTTCGACTGCTCCATCCGCTTTTCACCCGGCTCATTTCCGTTGCTCATACGCCGTGTAAACACACGCTGGCAACAATGAGTCATAATGATGGCAGAACCGCAAAAAGTGCGGGTGGTTCCCGTAATTGCAGCACGCACTCCGGCAGACTTCGATGCATTTGTCATGGCATTTATTAACTGTTCACGTGCAACTAACAAATGATATTTTCCCCCTCTTTCCCCCCATTTTCCACCCTTGTTTGCAGCCCGAGGCGAAGGAATTAAGCAAGCATTCAGTATTTCCTTCGTGACAGCATCTTTCTGACAAATTGAATTTGGCCAGGACGTGCTGTTGTTTCATGGCATGGCCACGCTCCATTTGCGCTGCTGCATTGACGATGCCCCAAGTCAACTGGCCAAACTGCAGAACAGAACCCCCAGTTCCCAGTTCCCAGCCTCTAGTCCTGGCCAACCTGCTGAAACCCCAACTGTTTGGGTGGAAACTTTTCAATTACATTAGGTTCTCAAGTCGATGAAGGAGCTTTTCGTGAGCAAGAGGGGGGGAGGATTCGGTGCAGCAACATCAACATGTTCGTCCAGGCGCCCGCTGACAATTCATTAAGAGTGACAAATTGCCGGAGTGGGGCGTGGTCTCCTGCCTCGAGTCGTTGCCAAAGTTGGGAACCACATTTAATTAGACTAAACTTCGGTCCACTCGCCGGCTAATGCAATTCATTAAACATTTAATGCCTGGCCCGCAAACTTTGTTGGCAGCAAACAAGTGCACACTGCCAGTTATGATGACCAGTCCCGAATGGCTTCCTTTCGGTCTTACTTTGCTGATCTACACCCTTTCTGCATAACTTAGCCACTCACTTGTGCTTTTGTTTGGGCCCAAGGTGCAAGACATAATATTTTGGAACCCTCCTAACGAGATTGCCCCCCTTTTGGCCATAATTCAGCCTCAGTTTTCACTGGATTTCACACACGAGCCATTATCCCTTCACGCACAGTGGGCGATTCTCTCCCAATAGTTTCCTAATTGGCTGGGCATCTTGTATTTTGGGCAGCCTAAGGATTCTTATTTATTATTTAAGCCATTTACCCTGGTTATTTCTACAGGAGGCTAACTTATGCAAGCCGATCATTACGTACATTTTCCGTAATTTTGTGCACATCATTAATTTTAAATAAGCGTATTATATAACTACAAATTCATCCAAATGAACTGATTTAATTATTAAGACTGCATATAGTATAATACTCTTATAGAAGTTGGTATTTGAATTAAATCATAGATTACTGAAGAAGTAGATTTAAAATATACTACAAATGGAGTTCCCTTAAACAACTGAGAATTTTAAAATCGATTGGAAATAAGTAAAAGAAATGATTGCAAAGACAGATGGGTTGGCCCTCGTCTATAAATAAATCGTAGATATTTATTCAAGTGCTGCAGCAAGTAAACTTATTCACTATGCGAAACAATAGCAATTTAAAACTGCCGTTGGCGAACTTCTTACAGGTCTGTCATTACAAGACTGGGAATGGGAATATGGCGGACTCAGGCGGCCTCAGGCGGCTTCGTATTTACTGATTGATAGACTTCGGCTCAATAAATTCAATTGTCAGTGGTGCGGATGGCGCAGTTGGCTTTCTGCTCCTGCGGCCAACACTCCCTGAGGTCGGCAGATTTATGTTGTGTCTCCTGATACCCCGGACAGTAGCATAGGCCCACTGACCGCTTTTCGATGGACGCACCACTCGCTGCGGAACAAATTGGTTTGGTGGGCTTCCCGACTTTCCCAGCTCGTTACACAAAGCGCACATATGACAGGCAATTTGTGTTTATTGCGTGGCCATAAAGACCTGTCATATGGCCGAGTGAGAGCGACTACAACTATGGCTGGAACTAAGAACAGGGGCCAAATCTCCTTTTCCTTCGTTAAAGACACCATTAGAGAATCCACCCACCGAAAGACACACACACACACACTCCCACTCAGTCACACTCATAAGCCACAAATGCGCCACACGATTCGGTGTGTCATTAAAGGTACATAACGTTTTTCTCCACGAAGGATGATACCCTGTAAGCCATAAGGGTATATGCGAACTTAAGAATATGATGTCTGTGAAATGGTATTTAAAATACAATAATTTTAAATCACGATTGAAAATATTAGATACAATGTTAGTAATTTTACTTTAAATATTTTATTTAATTTAAAATTTGATTTCATACTAGAAGCAAAGTGTGCATGTTAAATATATATAAGCATATATATTTTTTTAAAAGTTTATAGATTTTTAACTGGGTATAAATGTCTCTTAACACCTTAAAACTCTTTGGAGTCCTGCCTGCCCTCAGTTGATTAATATGCAATTTCTTGATGGTAGAATCGCCATTAACGCAGACATGCAAAAGAAAACCGCTAACACACACAGCCCCGTGAAACTGCTGTTGTTTTTTTTATCCTGGTCGGTCGGTTGCCGCGGCTCGAAGTCGAGCGTTTTGGCTTTGTTTGTGGAGCGGAAAAAAACACAGTGGCAAAAACAAAGGGATAATTTAAACTCTGTCATAAACTAGGTTAGCATCACACAGTGCCACCCCCTCAACCACCCACACACACTTGTCTGGCAGACTTGGCTATAATAACTGTCGGTCGGTTTGGAGTTTTTCTTCATCAGCTTCTGTTGCTGTTTCTCCTCTTTTGCGCTTTATTTCCTCGCTTGGTTATACTGCCTTTTTTTCGCCTTGTTGTCAGACAATACGCGCATTTATTTCATTCACTTTTTTTTCTGGGTTCTGGGTTCGGGGGCCACTACATATACACTCAAACACACTGATATATATATGGGGATGTGGGCGTGCCTCGGTCGGGTCATGCGGCATTATGTGGTGCATTTTTTATGAGTCGCTCTGCCTTTTATCACATATGCATACACATAAGTACAGCCTCTGCGCTTTTTGTATTCATGGCGAATCGCGGCAGCCACATAAATTGGCCGCAGAGTTTAAAATTCCTTTTTTCCTGCCTTTCCTGCCGCTGGAAAAGCGGAAAATGCAAAGTGGAAACTGCCGCTGAAACAGTTTGGTAAATTATACTTAAAAAGGTATTTGCTCTGGGCCACGAAAGGCTTTGAACATCTTTTAATAATATATTTATTTACCTATGTATTTTATAGAATTTAATTGAATCGAAATGGGAAAATGCCACAGTTTTTCCAATTTGCATAAAGCGCTATCGTTTTTGTCGCCACAAATTGTGATGTTATACAAGGACCGCAACGAATTCATATTTAGATATATTGACAGAGTGAGCATTTAGCAGCAATTTGTTTACGGCTCTCTCGGAAGCATTTGTCTTTTAATAAATATTTCCAATGTTAAATAAATAAATCCGTGCTAAAGTGAAAAAAAGAAGAAAAAAAGTGGAAAACCAATGTCGGACAGAGAGCCATAAAAGAGCGATTAAATTCCCGATTCCCAGGCGAATGCAGGCGTGTGGAATGCCCTTGCAACACGGGCTTCCTGTTTATTTATTTGCACTGATTGAAAACACACACAAATCGATTATTATTAACGATTTTTTGCCAATACTTTTTACTGCGTTGTGTGTGTTTGGGCAATTCATTTCAATGGGGCCATGCATAAACATCAATTAAACTCGCCTGTAAATCGGCATGTGTTTTATAGGTAGCTTAAAGCCCATATCTTTCAGCCATTTAATTAAATTATATCACAGTGGGCCACGCCCCCAGTTGCACAATGTCTGCATCGAATGGTCTCCCAGTTGCGCCCAACTATTTTTTGTCTTTCTGCTTACAACCCCCTTACAACCCCCTTGACTGACTGCCTTTCATATCATATCTATTGTTCAACGCTGCCTGCCAGCGGGGTCAGAGGTTAATTGATGATAAATTGAAACATCATCATCGCCCCTCCTGTGGCTTTCTGAGAAGGGAAAAAAGAGAAGCACAAAGCCTGAAAGGCATTTAATTAATGAGCAATTGATTAAATCATAAACAAAGCAGCGAGACACCATCCAAATTGAACGCACAACAATGTCATACATTTATTTATCCGTCGTTCTCTCAATAGTATTTGTATTTTTTGTCTGTGGCAAGTGCAATGATTTCTGTCCGTTTGACTCGGTGCGTTGTAATTGCCACAGCAATTTGTTGGAATGTCAAAGTGCTCGACGTTCTCGGTGTGATGCACTCGAATTTGTCAGCCCCAGAATTCCAGTCCCAGTGCCAGTTAAATAACGAATGTCTGCACAAATTGTGGCGGTTACTCTGGTATTTTTATAACTGCAGACTAAATTGATTTTCTGAAAGCTAAAAAGCTGGAAACCTGTTCTTTTTAATGTGTCTTTATTTTTACTACTTCAAAAATGTTTGAATAGATAAAAATTCGTAGAAATTTATGACACCCGCTTGGCATTTATTTGTTTTGTCACTTAAAAATGTAACCATTAGAAAAAATATAAGTTTCCAAAGCCCTAGTTAATTGCTTATTTAATCCCCAACAACTCTCTGCAATTGTTGCTTCCATTTAAACCCCAATTAACTTTAATCTACTGCCCAGAAACCATTTGAAAAATCACAGAATTTGAATCAGATCTCACACATTTCTGGTGTTTACAAATCGAGTTCGATTGCGACCCCGGGGCCAACTGGCTATTGTAATTATTCACGCCGCGATTCCCCGGCGAATAAAAAACCGGGGGAAAATCAGGGATCGTGGTGTCAGTGGCACACTAAAATTCAGGACTCGACACCACCTGACAGCCACTCTACGTGGAGTGCTTGTCGGATTTAAAAAATAATAACAAAACGAATACTTATGGCGAACAGCAAGTGACACAAAAAAGAAGATGGCCAAAATCATGCATGCAAAATGAAGGCGAAAAATGAAAATGGGGACATGTTATGGAAGTGGGTGGGGTTGGTGAGGGGGATCTGTAGATGCTGGGAAGGATGACAGGACACTTTTGCAAGTGTCAGTTAAATGAAACACACGATCCACACAACAATGGACAGTTCCTGGCTCGTGGTTCCCAGTGGCTCGTTTCCGACTTCCCGCTGGGCTACCAAAAACTTAAATGGTGTCAAGGCTGATGAGTTTGTATCTCTTCGCCACCTTCAAACACACACGGAATACGGAAAGAGGAAAACTTCAGCACAAGTCAAAGTTCGGACGCTCGGCAAAAGTTGAACAAATTCAATAGACAACAATAAAGTGAGAGCAAGTGAGTTGGGACCGTTTTGTAGCCCATGATGGAGAGGTGCACTAGGAAAAATTAGGGTCGCCTGACACCAAAAAAAACATAAATGAAGATTTGTTTCCCTTTTCCATTGTGAGTACTTGTAAATATTTTAATATTTTGTGTAATTTAAAAATTAAATTATTAGGATTTTAAACATTTTTTGAAATACATTTTTTAATTTAATTTTCTGTCCAGGGTTCAATAAAATAAAATATATTTATTGGAAATCGATTTATTTAAACGTTAAATTATCGGAAAGAAAATGAGTTCAAAGCCAGTCGATCATAATATTTTTTGATTTTCATATCATACATTTTTTATATTTTTCTCAGTGTATCGTTTTTATCTCCCCAAACTCCATCTCTTTCATCACCCTTTTCACGACCCGTTGACAGCGCAAATATGCAAAGTCAAGTGGCAATTTATCATGCTCTGCAGCGAGTCCGCCCTCCGGACAGCGCGAGAGTTAAAGGTGGCGGCCCAAACCGCCGCATGGGGCACTCTGGGGTTAAGTGGCAAACTAAATTGAATCGCCAGCACCGAACCATGCGTGGGCATGTATCTACGCCTACAACTAACACCCCTCGGCCCTTAACCCCCCTGCACCCATTATCCCGGTGGCACTGCACATTGGATTAAGAGCGACTTCGACGTAGATTTTTATTTAGCTTGAAGTGCAGTGCCAAAACCAATAGTTAAATAAATAAATAAAAAGTAAATTTTTCCTCTGAAAGCAAGCTTTATTTAAAAAAGATTTTTATGTAAATAACATTATTAAACAAAATTTATTATCAGGAAGCAATTAATATTTGATATATTTTACTCTGATTTATGCAAAATTTTACCTTAACCCGTTTAATTTAATATACAAGCCCCAAGAGCCAAATATAATAAATTTCCAGCTTTACAGATGGCCAAGCGAAATTAGATAATTGTTATAAATTCCCCCGGCATTTTATCCAGAGTAGGTCTAGTGTCCGCTGTTTTGTTGTCGGCTCGTTTTGCATTAAAATCGATGCGACGCTGACCTTTCCCTCAATTAAAAGTGCACACCCACCCGCAGAGGACGGCGCACAGTGCCGGCCAAAAGTAATGGGACGCTCTTTCAGCCGGGGCGTTGCTGTCGACACTTTACCTCATTAGCAGCAGCCGTTTGTATAATTAATGATTGCCTCCGCTGCAGGCTTCATATTGATTTTAATTTGTGGAATTTACTCCGTAAATATGATAAATTTGAGAGGGACACGGATCAAATAGAGGAGGATTCTCTGAGAGGGAAGGGGATGGGAAAGCAGCAGCACTTAGCAAAGTAATTAACCGGCCCGATTTGGCATCGGTTGGCTGCTGCGAGCGATGTTGGTCAGAAAGCCAGTTGGTCAAATCGAGGCAGTTGGTCACTTGACAATCCGAAACCCAACCCGGGGCGGAAGTGCCCGAGGCAACCGCAGGACAACTCGACCCTCCTCCATCCAACGTCTCCGGAAGCTCTCCGCTGCCGTTGACAAGCCTCAAGAGATCCGACCAAAGACACTCGTCCTCCCGTCAGTAAGTGACCACAGCAACAGAAACAGCAACTGGGAATATGGAGATGTGTCGGCTTGTGGGCCGCCTGGATGGCAGGGAATCAGATTCAGATCCAGATGGGATGGGATGACACTGGCGGCGAAAGGCGGAGTAATATGCGTAATTAAACAAAACCGCAAGTGGGGCAGAGCAACAGAAATAAACGGAGTCAGGCGCAAAAGGATCCAGTTACCAGGGATAAAAGGAACTGCAGATGCAGCGTATATACTCGAAAGAACAACTAAAAGGAAGGGATTCTATATGGCGAATTTGGGATTCACTCTATCAGGGTATTTAAATATTCCTTATGTGGATTCCCTTTTTAACCGAAAGATGAAATTATTATATTTAATTTTATAAACAAGTTTTTTTATAAACTCCAATTAAAATATTTTTAAGAATTCTATATTCTTTATAAAAAGATTTTTAAGATTTTAAAAATATCACAATATTTTACTTTAAAAATTGCAAAAGTTTTAATTTTCATTGATCTCTTGAAGACACTTAAATCATTTAAAATATTTATTATTCTTTGGACAACAAGAAGTGACAGAAAATGTTGATACCCCCCGGCGAGAGATGTCAGCAGGCTTAAATTAAATATTTGCAAGGACCAAGGCAAAGTGGGAAAAAGGAGAAGGAAAAGAAAAAGGACAAGTCGGGGTGAAAGAGTGGCCGGGTGGAAATCAAAGAAAGCCGAGCAGCAGAAGAGCCAAAAACGCAGCGCCACATAAATGTGGGGCATCCAGATTGAAGTGTCGTCCGGAGACGAGGACCATGGCAAATGGCAAATGGCGAATGGTCCCATGGAAAATCAGAATCTGAATGAGAATCAGAGGCATGTGGCAGGCCATGGAAATGCCATTCAAGAGCGACTTAACACCCCCTCAGACAGCTTTTAGGCAGTGGAAATTGATCGAAAGACTAAGAGCAAACATCGTTGACTGACATCGACTTCAAAAAAACAAGAAGAAGCGAATGCAAAAGGGCTGAAGAGCTGCGAGATACTTTCGTATCTTCGAGATACTTATAAGCCCAGCGAAATGTGCAACAATGTGCCACCATCGATTTTCTATTAGCCACGAGACACTTGAGCTAGAAAACTAAATACCGAAAGCAAATATTGATAAATTCGTAACGACAAGAAGAGGAAGAAGACGACCGGACGGCAGAAGAACCACAACAACCACATTATGAATGAAACTGAAGCTCGTAACTGTCCGTCGGCGAGCCAAGAACATAATAAAACGTTGTCCATGAGACCGAAAATAAAACGCAGAACGTAACTCGGAAGAGGTGGACATTTCCTCCCGTTCCCCACTAAAAAAAACCATAGCGTTACCTCAACGAATGTCACACTGAAACCTAAAATGGGGTCATTACACTTATTTAATAATATCAAACTAACATGAAACATTTAAAGGTCTTATTTCCTATCGCTATAAAAACAAATTGGAAACTCAGGCGTCATGACTTTGACCTTTTATAAGATCATTTTCCTATTAATAGATCAAGTGATAGGAAATTGACCTACAAGCACTTAATATATACTTTATATATTTGCGAAACCAAATATTTAAAAGAATATTATATTTGGTTCGTAATTACAAAGATGAAATTAAATTATAAATAATAAATTTGTTTAATGTTAATGCCTTAAATTGTTATAAAATTAATATTGTCTTAACTTTTGTATTTAAAATGAATATCTTGCTCCATTTTCCTCGTGTAGGAGTCACTCACCTGTTAGGGCTGCCAAATTCAGTATAAATCCAATTAGTCGCATTGCGAGGACCACAGCGATTATGAAATTCTATTATTACTATCAAAATGGTCTTGTTGAAATTCCTGTGACCTGATTACACGTTCAAAGTGCCAGCGGCGTGAATTATTTCATTTATCTAATATCAAATTGTGCCGCGAGAATTCCACTTCAATTGTTTTGGCTTAGTTTCGCAGTTTCAAATATTTGTTGAGCACGGCGATCCGGCAAACGGAGCCGGAGTCCAAATTCCGGACTCGGATCCGAGTGCGAAAATAGAGAGTTCGCGAGACCCGCTTAGCCGGAGAGAGCGAGACGGAGAGCGAGCGAGCGAGAGAAAGCCAGGAGAAAGGCTTTTCTCTGGGGACACGAAGTGTAAGTGAACCAACGCGCACGAATTTTACTTTATCACTGAATTTGATTTTTTTTCGCATCTTCGGCACTTGCGGATACAATGTTGCAGCAACAAAGCCCAGCTCGAAAAGGAGGGGAAATTATTGTGGTGAAAGCCCGGAATGTGAAGCTTTTCACCCTACCAAATGCCATAAAGTACGATGCCATAATATAATGTTTATAGTTATGATTCCTAACATTTTGCGTTGTTAATGTTGTTTCCCAATCTTGGCGCTATAAATATTATTCCACCAAACTTGGCGTTACAATAAACTGTTATCTGTAGCACGTGTCAAAATGTATAAAAGTTCGGATATAGGATAAACCAAAATACAACTTCTTTAAGCCAAACTTTGTAAGAAAAGAAAAGCTTTAAAATCTTTATCCTGGGAGATTCAAGTGTATAAAATACATTTTAAATTGTCTTTTGAATTGTATTGCATAACTTTTTAAAGAAAATTCTGCTTACCATAATTAATAACATCCTCGTTATTCTCCACGGTGGGGTTTGGCAAGGTATTAGGCTTCAATTTAACTGTCTTTGGTTCTAGTGAAGTCTCGACACTGCTGACGATTTCCTTGATAGCTTCTAATTGGCTTTCCTCGGCTGCCTGACGGTTTTCTATCCACTCCAGTTGCTCCTTGAAGCTTTCCGAGATGTTTTTAACAGATTCCCCCAGATCAGTCAGCTGGACTTTTATCTGGTTCTGTTCCACCTTCGATTGTCTCACAGGAATCGGAGTCCCTGTCAGAGATCCAATACGATCCACAAAAATCAGCACGAGGAACACAACGACTGCCAATTTACACATTATCCTTTTATTTAAGATCAGCTTGAGTAGGCTATTGAAATATCGAGCTACAGAACTTTGGTTTTATATGCGGCTTATCATACATATATCAAATAAAAACACCTCTTAACGAGGTAAAAAACTAGTGACGATCGCACCTTCAACATACCAAAGTCTTGATATCAACATTTGTGACGAAAAATTATTACACTCGTCTAAAATTTTCTTATTCGGCCCGCCTTAGCAAACTATTACAGCCTTTTTTCCTTCACAGGCATTTTTTGCCGATGGAGAAAATTTGCTAATTTGCTTTACTTTGTAGGTCCACCCTGTTTTTTAAGTGTGGTATTTTTTGAAAAGTCATGCACGGTCTTTTTTTGCGAACTCATATTTGCGTTCCAGCTGCTCCGTAAAATCCAATGTTTTGATTCTCCAAAAATGCCGGGAAAAAGGTAAATATCTTAAGAAATCCATGATTTTAATTTTAAATAAATTGTTCATAATATAAAGAGCAAGAAGGAAGTTGACCAAGAAGAATCAGAGGAAGCGGCGTCGTCAAAAACAAGCCAAAGAACGCGATAAACTGGAGGAGGAGGCGGAAAGCCAGAGACTTTTGCAGCCGGAGTACCAGAAATGGGTGCAAAAACAGCGGGAAATGGAGGAATTCCAGCGCCTGGCCGAGGAACGGGAGCTCCAGGATGCGGAGGAGTTGTGGCTGCGACGAGAGGCCATCGCCCAGAGACAGTTCCGGATGGACGAGGCCAAGCGCCGCCAGGAGCAGGAGGAAGTGGAGCGTTTGCAGCGGGAACAGGCCAAAGAACGGGCGGAGCGGCAGGAAATCCAAAGGAAACAGCGCGAGGAGGAGATCAGGAAGTCTGCCAAGGCTGCGGCCGAGTTCGATGCCATGATGGAGAGCATGAATGAGTACCTGAACAACCCGCGTCTCGAGAAGCCGCCCAGTCACCTGCTACGGGTGATGGAAACCCATCCAGAGGAGCGGCCCTGCGAGTTCTTCAGCCGCACCAATTGCTGCCGTTACGGCCACGCCTGCACCTTCAACCACCGACGACCCATGCTGGCCCGGATCCTACTCATCCGGCACTTCTTCAACCACTCCATGCTGCAGGAAAAACCGCCGCACAAGGAATACGCCTCCGCGGAGGAGCACTTGGAACTGACCGAGCAGGATCTGCGCAGCGACTACGATGAGTTCTTTGATGATGCCGTCGAGGAGCTGGAGAAGTTTGGCACCATCGTCAACTTTCGAACGGTGCGGAATACGCTGGAACACCTCAGGGGTCATGTCTTTGTGGAGTACACAAGTGAACGGTTTGTCAGCAAATCTCTATTATAATAAATATTAAATTAAATAATTAGCCATTGTTTATATGCAAATGTTGTACTACATGAAACCTAGTTCCCAAAAATTTCATGTGCAAGTAATTACACATTTATATTTATTTATATTTAAATTATTTTCAATTAATATCAGTACTTATTGTATCTAAAACCAAAAATATGGTTAATAATTGTATACGAAACACTTTGTTGAAGGTTTATTTAAAAGATTCAAGGTTTTTCTTTAACTCAATAGTTAAACATTTTCATGTGAAAGTAACTACATATTTATATTTAAATTATTTTCAATTATTATCAGTACTTATTGTCTCTAAAACCAAAAAATATGATTAACAATTGTATACGAAACACTTTGTTGATTCTTGAAGACACTTGAAGATTCAAGATTTTTCTTTAACTCAATAGTTTAAAGATCTTAAATTTATTGTCTTTCAGATCCGCTCTTCGCGCTTTTACCAACCTCCAAGGTCGCTACTACGCTTCCAAACGCCTGAACGTGGAGTTCTCCAATCTGAAGACCTGGCGTGGCGCAGTCTGCGGTACGTGAGCTGCATGCCCAGAAGAGCCGTATCCTTTGACAAACCAAAAAACTCACTTAGTTGCTAAGCCCCTATATATATTTTAATCCCATTTTCTTTATCAAAATCTATGGCTTTTTAAAGGTTTGTCCTTAACACGTAAATGTCCCAAAGGTAACGGCTGTGGCTATCTGCACTTGTTTCGCAATCCGAACAACCTGTTCAACACCAATCTGGAGTACACAACGACTCCAAAAGGGGAACGACCCGCTAGCCAAACTCCAAAGGCCAAAACGCCCAGGTAGGATTTTATTTTAATGTATTTTTTATGAAGATATTGTATTAAATCAATCTATTTTTTAGTTGGGATGATCATAACGAGCATGGCAGAAACTGGCGCTGGTCAGAAAGCCCTGAGGTGGAGCTGGAAAACCACAATAACTTGGGCAACAGCATTAAGAACTCTAACAACAGACAAGTTCTCAAAAATTCCAAGTCAAGAAGGGATAGAGATTCAAGACGATCAAATCGTAGCGAAGCTTCTAAAAGAAATCGCAGCTCTTCAGAATCATCCCAAGACGATCACAGATCAAATAGGCGTCACCAATAAAAACCAAAGTATTAATTAAGTTTTTTTTATGGGATCTTTACAAAATTTTATTCAATCTCTTTGTGGGCAAAACATGAGTGTCTCAAACAAAAATACTAAAGAGATTCCGAATTTCTTGCTAGGATGAAAGTCAGAGAGGGCCAGAGATACACTCGCAATTTAAGATTGCTTATAAATATGGAAAGTGCGATCTGAAAACGGCACAATTGATTACAACGGAATGGAATTCTACGCGTAAAATTGGCAGTTTCGAAACGAGAAGTGGGGGTGTGATGACAGTATTATAGGTGGTATAAGGTAAGATCGGAAATTTGTAAATTCTAAAGTCTATTTGTCTTGCTTTCTTCCGTTTTTCGTCGTACACATACAAACAAAAATTATACAAAAACTCGTTTAAGGAATATTATAATAAGTAGCTTTAAAATTAGGCAAACACAGCGAACGCCCAGCGAGCCGCTTTATAGACGGATTCCGGGATTCGTGGCCGCCACATAGCGCAGCAGCTCCTCGTTGTCCTCGCAGATGACGGGCTTCTCGTGGTAGCAGGCGACGTCGTGCCAGGCGATGCCATCGTTGTACACGTTGTTCAGCACGGACAGGCACTGCTCCTTGGTCTGGTTGATGTCGTATTCGGCGTTGTCGGGCTGCGGGCGCTTCTTGTGACCGGTCTGCGACCAGGGATTGTAGCCCCATCCCTGTGGGATGCGGTTGGTGGCCTGGATCTTCTCGCGGGTTGCGGACCAGAACCATCCGTAGACGGTCTTGGGCTCCAGATCGGGACGGTTCTCGCAGCCGGCGAAGTCACAGATACGTCCGGCCGTCCAGATGTACGGCACATCGTTCTGCTGGATCACGCGGAAGATCAGGTTGTTCTTCTCTTGGGTCTCCAGGGCAACCAGGTCCATGCAGTACTCGCGGCACAGATTGCGGCCATCCAGCCAGTCGACCTTCTTGTTGGCCAAAGCGGGCACGTGGCTGGTTAGGAACATGTTTTTGCCGCGGTAGGAGAACTCCTTAGGACCTGTGGGTCAGCAAAGAGAAAGTCGGTGGGGTGAGTGGGGAGTGATTTATAGGATTGCACTGGAAAAAGTTATGAGTGAGGATGTCTGGGTTTTGGGGTCTCTATTCGGAATTTCTAACTCTCAAGCTAAGATTATTTAAAAAATTAATTCCAAAACATTAATTAAATAGTAAATTGTTAAGGTATTTTTGTATTAAATACATTTTTTATCCAAAAAAAAGTTTGTAATTTAGGACAATAATTTATAAAAAATTCTAAACACTATTATAAGGTAAAAAGTTTACCCATGAGTCAACATTTTTCAAAATTGGTTTTAATCCGTTATACACATGTAAAATATATAAAAATTATTTACAAAAAATTCCAAAATATTAATCGTTTTTTATCAAAAAAAAGTTTGTAACTTAAGACAATCATTTTTAAAAAATTCTAAACAATATAATAGAGTTACCATTTTTTAAAACTTTTAATTCGAAATATATAGAAAATTAAAAAAATAATTTACATAAAATGCTAAACAAAAATTACTATAATTCCTGATTAATGCCTAATTCTTTCCATATATTTTTCTCTGTGTGGGCGTGGCCTGTGGCAACCGGTTTTCCGCCCGGCTGCAGTCTCATCTTCATCTCAATTTTCATTTTCAGCTGGGAGGCCCAGTGCAATGTCTCGCAGCCTGCCCCATGATGGGCACAAACGAAACCGAAAGCAAGTAGCGCCAAAAATAAAGAGATATATGTATATGTATAGCTGCCCCGGGCCTTACACAACTTCCCCGGTGGCAACGGCGTATTACGCAATCTGCGCAATTTATGCAGCATGCTTCTTTTTGCGCCTGCCGCTTTCCTTTTGTCTTGGGTGTCAAAAGGTTTTCTGTTTATTTTTTTGCTACTTTGCTATTTTTTTTTGTCGGTTTGTTTGTTTGTCCGTCGAGGAACAATGGGAACCCCCAGCCCCTCCCCCTCGACCAACAACTCCATCCTCGAACTTGTTTCGCCTGAGCGAGCTGCCAGCTTCCATTTGATTAGCTGCCTCTTCGCAATGTGCGATATGTCCGCCCCCGGGACACGCCTTAAAAAAACAGAGGGGGTAAACCCGCCTGTTGCCACAGTTGGCACGCGTCATTAGCCGCGCTTTAAGCCACTTTTGCAACTGCCACGCCTCCGCCTTCGCCCATACTTCGCGTCAAATCAGCTTAAGTCCCCAACATAATGGCCTTATTTGCCATTGTTTGCACATTATTATTTATTTTGCTGCCGCCTTAGCTGTCGCTTGCAATTTCCTCACATTTCTGGCCCTTTTGTGCGCGGGTCAAGGCGATCAATACAGATATATGGCTAAAAACCCCAACTCGTCTGTATATTTTCCTAACCGAAACCGAAAAAAAAAAACTTGCATAATTATCCCGGCCGAACTGCATTCCCCGATTGGCATCTTTCAGCAGTGACTTAGAAAAACCGAACCGTTTTCGAATCTTAATTATCGCCTGGGAGAGTTGTCTACAAAAGGTAATTAAGTCTGAATAGTTAATCAGGTGATTTAACTCTTAACTATTGGGAGACAGACCTAAAAAAGTTGCGCTTGTATAACTGGAAATTTCTAAGAGATGAAAGATCTAAATCGCGCTGCCAACGAACGGCACTGGCTCAAAAACAAAATATATAAAAACTGGATATGCAACTCTCGGTGACGCCCCAAAATTAAGTTGCATGTTTAACGGCTTTGGCTTAGTCTCGCGTCCCCAAGTGTGTGTTAGCCATAAGTATGAATATAAGTGTGTGTGAGTTAGGGTTTGTCTAATTAGCAATAACTGCAAAGTGTTCATTAGTGTACCGGATATGCAGCGATGATGCTATTGTTCAGGCGTTTCACCCGTTTTGGCCCGAACTCTGGGCCCTGATGCAATGCTCGTAATCTCAGGCGATGACTGGCAGCGGCAATCATCGGTAGAATGTATGAGGAAAACCCACTTCAACTGAACTATTTAGAGATTAACACCTCTCGATTTTGCAATTAAAAGCTTAGCAACAAACTTGATCCTAGAAAATAACCTGATAATTGATTAAATGTCTAAAGAATCCATTGGATTTTTATTATTTTACTGTGCAGTTTAATGTTTTATGGTAATAACTTTAATGTATTTTTAAGTACTTGTTGTGCAGTCTCTTATTAAAATTAAAAATATTATTTTGGATTAAAGTTTTCTGGAAACTATTAGTAAAGAGTTTTTAGATTTTTGGTTTAAATGAATTACCAAATTAAATAAAATAAAACAAAAAAAATGTATTTAATATTGAATCGAAAAAATAAGTATAATTTTTAATAATTTTTGATACATTAAATAATCAAATAAATTTAATAAAAGAATTTAACTTGTATATTTCTCACATTAAATCAAAGAAATACAACATGTTCTCTAGTTTTTTAATACTTTTTGATACATATAATTTAACAAATGGAATTTGTTTACGAAAAAGGCGGGCAAAGAAAGTGAGTTGAAGCTATAAACTCAGCGACCTTCAGCAAAAACCCCTCGGTTGTTGTGGTTACACCCACACGTCGCATTGCCAAACAATTTCAAGTGCAAACTTGGCAATCGCAGCGCCGAAGCAACCGCTTAATATTCTCGCCGCATTCGTCACTTTTACTTTTCGCCATGGTGGGAATAGGTTTTATGTATGGGTATGGTTTAGGTATGGCTTGGGGATAATGATATTAGATGAGAAATACTTACGGCTGGCGCATTTGGCGGGCACGGGCAGTGAGAGGAAGCGACCCGGCTTGGTCGCTGTGGTGGTGGTGGTTCTGGCAGCATGGCTGCAGGCCATCACCACGCAGAAAGTCGCTATTGCCAGGGTGACTTTCATCTGCAGGCCAAAAAGAGAAGAGAGAGAAAAAAACAGGTAAGACTAAAGACCATTCAATGTGCGATTTGGCAAGTCACAGGTACAAAAAACAGATATAGATATGCAAATTGTTAACACGTTGTCATTAACATAAATTTGTACACGATTATCGGGCGATAAAGACGCCGCCGCGCCCTTTTGTTCGCCACCTCAGCTCAGAGCCACATTGCGTATACGCAATTTCGTATAAATTTCCAGCTCGCATTGGTCTTTCGAACCGATCCGATCCGAAAGATGTAAGCTGGTCGCCGATGGTGCCAGATCGAGATCGCTTTTTATGTCAAGGATGCGCAACCGGTTGCCCCCGGCGGCCACTGACACAGTGCCACAGTGACTACCAAAAGCGATGGAATCGCCGATCGACGACACTTGAGACTTTATTATTTTCATTTTCATTTTTATTGTGGCGGCAACGTGATCAGCATCGGCATCAGCATCAACATTGGCGTCAGCACATCACATTATTCATAAATAAAAATGTATTTAGCATCTGCAGCAAACATGTTGATTACACAAGCAGCGGCGGCGAGCCTGACCTTAACTGGTTTTATTGACTTTTTATCGCCTGCTTTTTTTTATTCCAAGTTCCCAACTTTAAGACTTTAAGACGCTGCGTGTCTTCGGCTAGAACCTTCCACGTCGGCTAGCATTTCAGCTTGAATTAAAGCCCGTTTTAGAGTCGTTTCTTCTCTTCCTCCTTATGCTAATGCAATTCGCAGCGGATCGGAGCTCAGCTGGAAATTGTTGCATATTAATTGGATTCGATCCGTGTCCGGCGATTCGATTGCGTGTCTGCGTTGTTTATCGCCAGCATATTTATTTGATCGCCTGCTGTCCGCTGATTTGGCAACTATAAATCATTAACGAGCGACCCACCGCTTATCAGCGGTCAGCGCCTAATTTGGTAACAATGCATAATGAAAAGTGGATTTCGTATTGATTTCATTTTCGACAGCGACATTTCCAAAGTGAGGAGTTCGTTCAGGCGTTGGGAAATACGTGGTGGCTACTTTTTTTCATCTTTATCTTATTTGTTTGTTCATTTGTGGCGTTTTGTAACTTGTCCATCAGCGCTTTGTCCGTTTCTTGTTTCGGCCATGTTAATCAATCAGCCGACGACGAGCTGATGAGGCATTTAATTATACTCCTACGGAGAGCTCAGTGCCCTTTGATGCCAGCGGGCAAATTACAGGCCAAGTGGGCTCTTTGTGCATTATCGAGTGTTTCTCTTTTCGGGTTTTCCATCGTGGGGTTTTTGGGGTGATGGAAAATTTAATGTGCAGCATTGCGCAAACCATATTTTATGGGAATATTTTTAAGTTTAATTTTATGGAAATTCGTAGAACAAAAGACTTGGGCAACGAACTTTTACTAGGTGACAAACAAAAGACTTAGGCAGCGAACTTTTTCTAGGCAAGTTCTCGAAACGAAAGACTTAGGCAACGAACTCGTTGTCTAAAGACCTTTTTTCGGCTTAAGTTCTCTTCGATTCAGGTCTTGCAGGTTCTGAGCGGGATTTCTTTTTAGGTTTTTCAGGTTTCCATATCCTTGAACAGCTCACAGCACTCAGTTTTTTTTGGTAAAATTTATGTTTTTTTTTATTGACACATTATGGCTTTTGGCACTTTGGGTTAGTCCTTCGATTGTCCGCACACACACATTTATAGTATGTGGCATGGAATATTGCACACTGTATGTATCCTGGGACGCGAAGCGCTGCTGCTTACCTTTGCTTGCTATTTGGAATAACACTGCACAGCACGGTTTTTATACTGTAGTCGCCGAATTGCCCAAGTAGACAACCAGACGAGACCAGACGCAAACGAAAACAAAAGTCAATTGGCAGCAGCAAACTGTTTTATAGTCGAAGTCGCGCCGCCTGCCCACCAACAACATCTCGTGCAGCTTTGAAAAGCTGCGACTGCGACGCCGACGACGACGTTGACCGCAACTTTTGCTGCAGCGAAGCTTTGGCAGCGGCTATATGGTTATAGCCACATAACAAAAATAAAAGCAAAGGCAACAGCAACGAGATGAGCTGCTCAGAACATCTTTAGACAACGACAACTTTTGTCTATAAATATTTATGTTCGCCCCTCGTTCTTCTTCTCTACTCTGTTTTTTTTTCTACCTTTTTTCCCGTCGTTTTATTTATTTAGTTTTTATTTAAAGCAACTTCTCAATCTATTGTTCGGTCTAAAACTGTAGTTTGATAATTTTTATAGCCGCAGATCCATTAAGTAGTTGTTGCTCGAGTGTGCCAGGCACTAGAAACTCGAGCTCCGAGTTTTTTTTTTATATTTCGAAATGTATTTATGCAAACACTTTTCAACCCGCCGCGCTGGCATGCTGGCATCCATCTCCCCGGCCAGCTTCATATATCAATTTTTGATGAAGTGTTTGTCTTCTTTTTCAGGCCTTGATCTTGAAAAGCCTTTCGAAATGCCATTAAAGACCGCTGATGATTTGGCTTCCGCGCTCTGCCCCACGCACGCGTTCAAAAATAAAAGCCAAAAGCGGTTCGATGGGTTCGCTTCGTTTCTTCTGCCATTTACAAACTCGGTTTCTGTTTCGGTTTTTAATTGCCATGTGAATGAACTGGCGGCGATTGGGGGAAAGGATCGTCTACCCACATCACACCACCCCCCACAAAAAAGTCTGGCGAGTGCTTGGCGGTGCCAGCCGGATCTCTGAGATTGTTCTTAAAAACTTTTATGTTTGCTTTTTATTTTCGCTCATAAATATGCAAATTGATCGCTTGATTATGTAATTTATTTGGTGTGATGGTGCGAGTGGGGGGATTCTCCCCTCTATTTAAATAAAATACAACAAAAATCTGCGTCATTTATTTAGAGTGTTTTTTTGATAGTGAATATCCCCTCTGTTTAGATAAAAAGCAAAAAACTGTCGAAATGCGTCAATTAAGATAAGGGGGCAAGTGCAAGTTGCTAATCTTGTTTAATTGCCATCCTCAACTTGACATTTTAACTGAATTTAAGACCTCTTGGACTCTTGGATAGCGCAAATGTTTAACCTGCCCGCTCTTTTGACTTGTGTTTTTTTGGTTGGCTATCTATCTTACGTTTATTTCTGTCATATTTCTGTTGGCATCTGCTAATTGACCATGAAGATGCCTTTGGAGACGTTTGTTTGGGTGGCACTTTTGTTTGCCATTTAGTGCTGTGTTTAATAGCGAACTAATTTTGAAAGCGGATTCGAATTCAAAAGGCGTGGTCGAGCTCCAATTCCCGCTTCTGTCTCGCAGCATGGGGCTTCCCCCCTGTTTTAGATCCCCCCTCCTTTTCATATTTTAATTAGCCTTATTAATAGAGCCGCAGTCTTTCGCCTTGGGGCGCCATGTGCAAAAGGTTTGGACCCGAAGAGCCGTGAATTGTGTTGGCCCAACAGATTAACACTAGCATCAAATTAATTACATATTTAGCTGGCCAGTGTTAAGTTCATATTGCCAAAAAAATAAAAGAAAAAATACCCGTCTTATTGGGAAACTTTTAGTTGGTGAACTGGCACGAAGGTTGGTGACGCAGATCAAGGATGTAGGGTCTTTCAGGAAGTGCAGAGGCCTTTTTCCACGAAATTCCCCAGAGATCAGGCGAAGATCAAAGTTGGCTATAAAACGGGTAAAACGTTGAGTCACATGTTTTCGGGCCCGAAGTGTTATTTAATTAGTTTTATGACCGCCTAAAACAGCGATGTCTCCAAAAAAATATTCAAATGGGCTTAAGTCATGTGACTTTTGGCCAATTAACACAGTGCACTTAAGCGGCAGTTATGTGCTAGAGATGCTATCAAAACGAATTTATTGTTTATTTCTTTAAGTGACAAGAAAAATTATTAAAACTACTAAGGAAGAAATTAAAATAATAATCATTAAAATTATAGTTTTATTAATAACAGCTACAATTACTATTGAAACCAATTAGCAATTATAATTTGGTTTTATCATTTAGATTTTTACAATAAAAGAAATATTATTATTATTTTTTTTTAAAGAAATAATATTTTTCGTTTTTTAATAAAAAATAATAGCATTTTTCTTTTTTTAATATAATAATAATATTAAACATAAATGGGCTTATGATTTAAAATCATTTTTCAGCCCCAAGTAAAATCTGAATATTTAATTTTTGTTAATTAGGTTTTACTTAAGGAACATTTAACACCTCATTGTTCAATATGTTGAAGGCGAGTCTTTCATGTTCTCGACGCTTCTCGGTGCTTGCAACATCCGCAGTTCCCCGTTGATGTTTTTTGCATCTGCTGCATCCGCTGTGTCGATGATCTTGTTTCCTTTCCACTTGTTGCACATTTTCGCCCTTGAATCTGGCTGGGATTTCGGGTTTTTTGTTTTCAGTTGCCTGCACTTCCTGCGACCGACCTTGTGGGGTTCAAAAACCGCTGTGCATCGACAATCGACAGCCTTTAGAAACTGTTCTGGGTATGGGCTTAATCATCGCTAGACGATGATTCGCTATTCACGCAGATTGCTAATACGCAGCGTGAGCCCGTCGATCAGATTGACAGTTTTATGCGATGTTTGACCTTCGGTGGGTGAGCTGAAACAAACTGAAACATAAAACCTTTTGCAACCACAATAGGCAGGCAATAGGCAAGTGGCGCAGATGTTGCCTGCCGCATTTCCATAATCTATAGCAAAACATCAAAAGATGTTCGGCCAAATCAAAATAAGAAAAAAAACACACAAAGCCAGACTTTAAACCAAATCAGATTGCCCTGAGCACGGAAGCACCCGTCGACAGCTCGAGTAGATCTCAATCCGATTTTGAATCCGATTCCGAATCTGCTTCAGATTCAGCGCAGCTTCCGCTTCAATGCGATGCGTTCCGAGCGAAAAGAGCTAAGGAAAAATATACACAATCAAGATGCAAATTGTTGGAACAACAATGGCACAAAAATAATCAATCTATTTAAGCAAACAAAAAGAGTGACCTTAGCTCGAACTATGGGATTCGATTGGATTTGGGACTGTGTTTCGGCTTGAACTTTGGCTCACTGGGAGTTTTCATGCGGTTTTTCGATTGGCCTCATAGAAATTCTATCATTAACATTGGGGCATCAGCCAACTCGTCTGGGGAATGCGTGAAGGTTGCCGGGCGTAATTGCAACTTGTTTTTTTACGGCCAAGAAGCTTGGCCGCGGCAAATCGAACAAAAATCAAAAATCGAGAAAAAAAACAGAAAAACGATGGAACAAAATACTTTTTAAATGGTTTTGCCCGATCGGCAGATGAGAAATGTTGCCAAATTTGACCCCAAGAGGCCGAAGCTTGTTCATTTACACATTAGTTGAAATTTAAATGCTGTGTGTTTGCGTTGGCTGTTGATTTTTTTTTGTTTTGGCCGAGTGTGGGGCTTTTGTCGCACACCAACCACCACACGAAAAGTGATTGGCAACAAATTAATCAAGACCTTGCCAAGTCTCGAGCCAACTTCAAACTTCAGCAGCATCCACAGCTTCCACGGCAGTCATGAAACCTTTTATTCAGGCGCTAAGTGTGAAACTAAGAAGAAGAACGAATCCATATACCCATCTACCCATACCGATAGCCCCAAAAGTATGGATTACGCAATGAACGAATCATAAAAAAAATATCAAAATGATTGATGTCTGCAATTTAGCGCATCTGTGCAAAATGTGAAGACGAAAAACGGTCTGTGTTCGTTGTGACACAAAAGAATTAAGTGCCCGGGCGCATTTTAAATTCGTCACGGAAAACGTGACAAAAATTTTCCATATGCGAAAAACGGAAAAATAAAGAAGGAAAAATTCAAGAAACACCGGCAAACAAACGAAACGAAGAGATGATTGCGAAAATTCACAATGCAGTACAGCAAACTTTGACACACATTTCGCGCACACAACTAGAATCTTCGTATCTCCGAATTGCTGCTTATGAATGAGTCTCCGGCTCCGTCTCCGGTCAGGGCCCCGCCCCCAACCGCTGGCCCTCCCGCCCACATATCTAGTTATATTAAATACGGCCGCCGCCGAAGAAGACAATGCAACATAAACAACAACCAGCGGGCTAATTGCACAAGAGCCAGACTCTTTCATTGCTTCGTTTAGTTTAGAATCGCCATTTGTCCAATCAGCGCCATAAATCTGACAAATTATATAAACGCTGAAAAGAGGGTGTGTGCGGAATTGTTTAGTCAGACCACACCAGACCAGGCCAGACCAGACAGTCAGGGGCAGATGCGGATGTCTGATTCCATAGAATTTCCATTTTCATTTCCCTTTCCATCCCATCCATCTACGGACAACCCATCGCCTCCCATCGCCGGTGAATATGCAATGGCAATAGCTCAGCTTTGCATAATTTGTGTGTGTGTTTTACATTCGGTTTTTCATATTTTTTCTTGCTGTAATTTTTACATCATCATCCACCTATGTGTCCGTCTGTCGGCAGGCACACTCGAAAAAAGATTGGCCCTTAACAATAGGAATTTGCAACATTTTTGATATTTTTATGGGTTTTTAAATGTGCTCTCTACACAGAAAAAAATATTATCCGGGATCAAATACATATAAGAATTAAGAGAGCATTTTGAGCATATTAAAAATACAATTTATTATAGCTCTTTATAAAAACCATTTAATTAAATTTTTCTTAAAGTTTTAAAAAAAACCTTTTTAATGTCAAACAACAAAATTTTTATTTTTAAATAAACCAATTAGAAATTGTTTTACAATTTTTAATAGTAAATCCCAATTTTAAATACAGACTTTTTCCATTTAGGGCTAATATTTTTCCGAGTGTCTCAATCGTCGTGGAGGAAGTTGCATATTTATAAGGCTAAAGTTAATTTTTGTTTGCCAGCCGGGGTGTCATGCTTATGAAATCAATTGAACATATGTTCCAAGCGGCCAGCGCATGCTGAAGTCATAAATCAGAAGCGCTTAGTCAGACAGTTTTCCGCAGGTTGGCCGCTGCAAACAGATGAGAACCGCCAAAACAAAAGACTTAAGCAACGAACGCGAACTTTTTCTCTGGTAAATTTAAATTGGATTAATTTGCTGCGCCATTGTGAACCTTCGTTAAGCTCTTGGGGCATATCTCAATTGTGTTTCACAATGATTCTTTTTCTGAATCATGGTAGCAATGGCTAACTATTTCGGCATTCAAATGTCTTTATTGTTGAATTCGATTCATCAATTTGACGTCCCATTGTTGGAGATTTTAAGCCATTTATTTACGCTTCAAAGCGATTATATCTAATTTGGATGGCTCAAATGATTTTTCGTTCAGAATTCATGTCAAATGCCGATCTAAAAAAAAGATTATTATTTTTAAATCTTTAAATGGAAATCACATATTTCACATAGCAAAAAAAAAGGAAATTTTATTCTCCTTAAGGTTAATTAGTTAGGATTTTTAAATTAAACTAATGAAATAACTTGAGGTACTCTTGTTTTCAATTAAGGGCATCGTGGAAAATCAATTTGAACCCACCAAAAACATGGCATGTCAGAGAAACAACAATGAGACGTGATGAACCTTTTTTCGTGCTGCAACTCGGATTGTTGCAACGCACTTGTTGCAGCTACAAATTCAACCTCACCCCACCTAACCCCAAAAAGCAACTTGCGTTGTGTAAAGTTCATGGGTCGCCGGTTATTTTGCTGCTGATGTTTCTGATGAGGCTGCTGTGCTTTTGGGGGGCTGCTGCAGTTCGCCTAACAGTTTCAGGGTTGGCTGGTTTTTTTAATTTTTCTGATCGCTGGCTGGCCGTTTCTTTAGTCATCAACACACAAGCCACAACTGCGTTGGGGGCGACCTCATCTGTCAGCAGAATTAGAAGCAACATCGGCAGCGGGAACAGAGCCGTTTGTCAGATCTTGTCACATGTCTGCCAACGCACTGCCCTCCACTTCAGTCCCCCAAATGCTCCTCCTCCTCCTGCGAGAAGTTGGAGATGCGTGCCAAGTCAAGTCGAAATTGTTATTACATTTTGAAAAATCCAAAAACAAAACAAAACAAAAAACAACAACCACCTGTCCAACTTGTTGTTAGTCTGCGGTCAAACAAGTGCACTTTAGAAATTGTTCATAAATCATAAACACCAATCCCCACTGGGAGACCGAGAAACGAGCCAGTTTGAAATGTAAAACGTTGAAGAAGTGCTAAGTGCATTCCGCGAAGTCATTAACAATATTTTTATTGTTTACAATAATGTAGGCAGATAATGTTAAGCGCACACAGAATTAACCGTGTGCGTATGGCTTTTGATCTGCCCGATTTTGGCATCAGTTCAAGGCCAACGGCACACTTGTACAAATCTTTATATATTTATCTTAAAAACTAAAAACAAAGATTCCTATCTAAGTAAGATTCTTATCTTTTATGTTTGCAGTAAACTTTCAAAGGAAAGTGGCACACTTATCTTAAAATCTGAAAACAATGTTTACTTCAATCATAAAAAAAATCCTATCTTTCAAGATTCTAATCATTTCAAGGTCCATAGCACAGTCGTAAAAATTAGATATTTAACTTTAAATCTAAGAAGAATGTTGAGTAAACATTGTTGAAGTAAATATTTTTAGATTTTATCTGCCTGGTTTTTTTTGCAAAAGTTCAAGGGCAATAGAACACTCATAGAAAATAAGACCTACTTTTTTAAGATTCTTATCTTTTCAAATTCTTATATTTTATGATCAAAGTAAACATTCTTTTTAGATTTATGTAAAATTATGTAAAATGTAAGCCAATTTGAGTTCATTAATTTAGATTTTCATTAAACTAAAATTAATGTTCAACATCTAAGAAAATACCTGAATGTCAAATTGCATTGTTTAAAAACACAATAACTTAAATATAATACTTTTGAAAATCAATTATTGGTATTATGAATCTAATTAATGTGTTTTTGAATTTATACTATATCTTATCTTATATCTAAATTATATCTAATTCGAGAAAGCAATCCTTTTTAGAGAAAAGTGTGGGTATCTTTTTTATGAGTGCACAAAACTTTGCTGTCTAGATTTATGTGACAAGGGAAAGGCTTCTAGTTTTTTAGTTTTTGGTCGACCCCCAAGAACGTCTTCGGCGGCTAAATGGACATGGATATTAATTAATCCACGGCGACTCGTGCCAAGCGGCGACCACATTGAGCCACAATCTCAAATCAGCCGAACTGCTCTTAACAGTTTAGCGGCTCTGGCGCAAAAAAATAAGCTAAGAAACAAAAAAACAACAGCCCGGCCACAATCATGTGGATGTGGATGTGGATGATGATACCAGTTTGCCTCAACCTTGAGCGGATCGACAACAACATTTGCGTACCCAGTGCGAGGTACGAGATTCGAGTTACCAGTACCATGAAGAGCACTTCTTGAATCGCGGCAACTTTGTTGTTGTCGACCGGCGATAACGCGGATGCGAAAAAGTGAATGTATGGGCCACTCGATGACGTTGCCGCAGCCTCATCTTGGTACGTGACAGAACCATTAAGCAGCATGTGACTGGTTCCGCTACGGGCCCAAATATTCCAACCCATAATATCCAGTAGTCGAGTCGCTCAAGAGGTGGCTGGTGGATGGTATAATACGGAAAAGGTATCAATGGTTTAATAATACTCAGGGAATGATCAGCATGATTCACCTCTTAAGATTCATTGATGGGTAAGCAGTTTATGAGATAAAAATAAGAAACAAGCAAATACAAAAGGAACATTCCTCTAATGTTGATTTATATCACTTCATTAGACGTGAAAAACATATTCCAACATTTTAGTCCCAAAGTTTTAATGACCTAATCAATCATTCTCAAAAACCTGGTCATTGGCCAAATGTTCCATCAATAAAAAACATCACTAAATATATTTTGGAATAATATTTTTTGCCATCACTCTAGTTCATTGCACCTTCGGCTCGAATCATAATATGACTGACATTATTCATTATCTAAGCTCACCACATTTATCTCTTTTATTTTGATCATGTGTAAATCTTCAGAACTGGTTGGGAACACGAAACCAACTTCATGGGCTTATAACTCAAACACTTGACACAAGTGAATCAAACATATCTGAAGCAATATTTCATTAATATTTATAATACCGAAGGCAAAAAAAATTGTAATCGCATGCAAAGGCAAAACAAAGCAAAAGCTTTAATCTGATTTAAATTAAATTAATTCCACACTTTGAGTTTTTGAAGCGTTAATATTTTGCAGGCTGCTTAAAAAAATATATCTTTATGTGGCTATTAATATCTATTATAATAATAAATTAATATTTATTGAAAATTAAATCCATAATCTTCGCGATAGTGTTAGATTAAATCATACATTTTTTTATTAATTATAGTGAACTGAGATTTATGCAGTTAACTTAGTACCTTAGTTTTAAGTCTTGGATAAATACCAAGCCATATGCAATATGAAATCCATTCAATCGCTTCCCATATAAGACCAAGTGTCCCTGATTATTGAAGAAATACAAAAAATAGCTAATGGATTCATTTATCATATGTGCCGCCTGACCTTAGCACATACAATTCAAAAGGTTCGGTCTACGCTTCAGTTTATAAATTTTGGTCAATCAATTTCGATATGCGTTAAATATTTGCAGTTGTTAATACGCGTAACCTCTTGAAATGCTTGATTAAATATTAAATTAACTTGCCGACTATTCATACATGAGTGGGGAGATTTGGGCGTGTGTCGGCACAAAAAAAAAAACACAAGCTCTTGCTTCCTAAAATAGTTTAAAAATGATCAGATTGTTTTGTAAATTTATTAGCGGGGTTACACTCATAAAAATAATTTTCTACATTTTAGAAAATCGCCCTAAAAAATTTTTCGCCTTTGAACTGAGAAAAATTTTCTATTTTTACGACAAATTTGCCAAAAATTTAAGGCAGGTGACCATAAAAAAATATTTTTAGGGTTAATTTTTCTATTTTTCTAATATTTAGGGCGATTTTTTTCGATTTGCTTCGTTTTGACCTTTTCTAAATCCAACGGCGAATTGCCCTAATTTTTTTTCTAAAATTTTTCTAAATACAAGGGCGATTCGCCTTAAAAATCACTCCAAAAGTGTGAAATTCGGTAGCCCAGCGGTCTAATCACTTGCGCTTTCAACTTTGCTATATGAGGACTAAGGTCGTGGGGTTGTGGGTTCGAACCCTGTGTGATTCAACTTGATTTTTATGTTTTTTTTTTTTTTGTAAACATTATAATACTGAGGACATTTTTTCGTCCGAATTTTAAATTAAAGTAGTCTTTAAACCTTAAAAACGTACGGGAGTTCTGAGTTAAAAGCATACTTTGTGTTTGCGGGCAAGAAAACGGGACTAATTGTCAAAGTCGTCAGGAAAAAAAATATACGGTTTAGTTGTCTTTAGTCATATTATAACGTAGACCTCAAGAAAATAAGATGTGTGCAGAGTTTGTTCGTCGTGTTGCGCGAGGGATCTGTGGTGCAGCGGTAGGACGTTAGACTCTAAACCGAGAGGTCGTGGGTTCGATTCTCGCAATGACCAAAAAAAGTAAGTTGTTTTTTCTCCTCATATTTATTTCCCTAATTCATTTACAAACATGATTTTTCAGTTCTAACGGCTGTGCTGTATAGATCGGGCCCCCCTCTTAACGCGGCTCCCATATAAGCTACACACCAATACAATAATATAAAACGGTGTCCTTCGCCGGTGTTGTTTAATTAAAGCAGTCCCAGTTCCCAGAATATAGACGATTAAAAAAAAAACATGCTTCCCAAATTCAGTTAAGCATGCTCAAACACGTTTTTTTTTAATTTGTCTAATTTTTTAGGGCATTCGCCTATAAAAACAGAAAATTCGCCCTTAATTTTAGAAAAATACACCTTAAAATTAGGGCAAATCACCCTAAAAACAGGAAAATATTTCTTATTTCAAGAAAAATCACCCTAAATTAAACCAAATTTCCATCGGGATTTTTTAGAAAATTTTTCTAAATACACGGGCGAATCGCCAGCGGATACGATTTATGGGCGATTTTCTAAATCCACGGGCGAAAAGTCAGTTTTTTAGGGCGATTTAGGGTAAAAATTTCTATGAGTGTATAAATGTTCTATTGGACCACAACATATATTCGGGGGTTTTCTTTTTAACCTGTCTGAAAACCTGCGTCATAACCCATCATAACAAGTTGCGTGAATAACTTAGAATAATCGATTATATATGTCATAAATATTCTGCGAATTTTCTTTATCCAATCAGCAGAGAACCAACGTCATTCATGCACCATAAGATTTTATGGGTTTATAGAAAATTAGCAAATTTGTCTGAATCTTTCAAATTTAAAGGTCATATATATTCCTGACGTAGATACATTCTTTTTTCACCCGTTATACTTCCATAAACTCAATTAACCCTAAATTTTTTTTTAGAAAACCGGGTATCTTATAGTCGCGTTAACATTTATCTTATCATAAATTAAATCAGATCGAAATATACAAATAATTAGGAAACATGATTTTATATTTTTAGATCTTCTAATAACTTGTTACGCAACATGCAGAATAAATTGCATACAACTTTTGTTTTAAATTTAAAATAAAAAAACCCGAAACCCTATAAAATTATTGTCATATTTTAAATTTAAATGTATTATTATTTTCAGTAGTGAAAAATAAGCTTACAAAAGCATTTGAATTGGTTAGCGAAGACACCAACCCGTTAACAGCTTTCCTCAAAATATTGCTTTCTCGCTTTCGCGCATGCCAAAAACGCCGGCAACCATATAGTTGTCCCGCTCTGCACCCACAAGAGCCAAAGAAAACAGCGGATGCAAAAATGTCGGCAATCCGCTTACTATTTTTTCTGGGCTCCTGTTAATGGACGCGCGATACAACAAATCGCACTACACAAAATAGTACTCGGAAAAAAGTGACTTTAATGTCAGCCAACGAGAACGTTTTGCTGTTGGCCGCATTTTTCTAACACCAGTCAGGGCCCCATCGAAAGGCCTTAAAATGCACCTGTTGAGCCCAGCAGAATACAATTCGCTCGGTAAACGGGCGGAAAAAGGGTTCGAGGGTTTCGGGGGTTAAAAAGGGTTGGACGGAAGGAAGGAAGGGCGGTCGAGTCAATCAGATGAGAGGCCAATTACAATTGTGATTGCCAATAGGCCCGGGACCTATCATCGAATGCAATGGCCAAACAATGGCCAATGCCACATGAAATACGAACTCCACCCACATAATTGAGGAACAGGATTTAAAGGTTCTGCTGGGAAAGCGGGAAACCTGTTTTTCGGCTCGTTCTTCTGCAGATTCTCTGGCTTATCGAATGGCATCATCAGATCGTTTGCAGTTCCTGCCCTGCTCTTTCGCCTGGCCAAGGGCCACTTGGCCATTTGGCCACTTTGGCCTGTAATGGCTTTATCCCCGCTTTAAAGCATTTCTGGTTGGTCTGCGCCTGTCGCACCAGTCACAGTAAACAGCTGACGCCGGCCGGGCGCTATCACTAAATTGAAGGGAAGTTAAATCGAAGAGCCGCATTTTCCATACTCTTTGTGGTGAAAATCTATGTAAATTAATAAATATTATGTTCAACAGATGTTCTGGGTTGTTAAATATCTATGAAACCGTATTATATTACCAATTCTGAAGTTATACAAACATTGCCAAAGTCGTTAAAATTTCATATAAGTATAAAAGTTAACAAAAATTTATGATACAATTTACTTAGCTTAAATAAAATTAATAAAGGCATTCTTAAGCCATTAAAAATTAACATCTTTAAATAAAATATATTAAATAAACTATAAATAATATCTCTAAATAATAAATATCCTAACTATGGGTACTGTAAGATTTTGTAGTCTTATCCCTAGAATTTTCAAACCCCTCCTGTACTATAACAAAAGAATGCGATTGGCAAAGTTCCACTTCGATATCTTGTAAAAAGAGCGAGTTACAGAAAGTATCACACCCAAAATCGTAACACCCTCCGCAAGGGTATGAAAACAATACACGGCGTCCATGAGACCTTTGTTTGGCTGTGTGTGTGCGCACGAAATGCGGAGCGTTAGCAGCTGTGACGGCAGCCAATAAGAGCCACCATCCAACTATATGAGGGCAAACACCATCTATGCGATCCTGAGTGCCTGGTGTGCGGTTTGTGTCATTCGACCAACACAAATTTTGAAGTTTTTTTCTAGATTTTCTCGCTGTTCGAATGCAGGCACTGGGCGAACGCTTGCCGACCAATAAACTGTAGCAACGATTCCGGGGGCCAGCGGTACGACAATTCCAATCCCATGCGGGCGCAGGCAACCCAAACCACCAACCAAAGTTGCGACGAATAAAAGAAGCAGAAACCGAAACGGCTCCGAGTATCTGTGTGGTGTGTATTTGTGCATCTGTATCCGTGACTGGCACTCTGTGTGTATCTCAAATCCGTCGGATTGTTCGTATCGATAGGGCGCCGCTCGTCGGTCTTCTGGCTTCTGGGCGCCTGGCTAAAATATCGGTAGTTTTGTTGGCCGCGTGACGATTGCCGCGTGACTGAAATTGATTGGAATCGGTATCGATAAAGCAGGTGATGTTGCTGCCTCCTCTGAGGATCAGCTAAATATACTAGGTACACAAAGTATTACCTAAAGAAGTCATAAATAATAAGGCGATAGAGAACAAAGTCATTGCACCAATATTGCTATATATTTTATTAAATTGTTCTATGAGTTGCATGGCACACAGTTGACATAGAAGATGAAATAAGGCAAGAAATAAACTACTTCATAGAAATCCCTAGGCAACATAAATTACCAAAATATATCGGAGACCACAGTGTGGATTGACTTTAGTCATAAATAATTTTTAGATTCAAATTTAAAAATCCTGTTGTTATTACAATTAATGTTAAAAAAGTTATTGTGAGGTGTCTTTTTTCTAGCCTAATGGTTCTGAATTATTGGTCTTTTGACTAATGCTAGTCAATTTGCACCATTATGTCTGCTTTCTCTAACTCTTGTATCTGTGTTTTTGTGCAAAATATATAATTTAGAAATGTCATCGTTTCCTCGAGAAAATGTATACTCTTTTACCTTCCAATAAAGTAAAATTCACATTAAGTTAATGGTGCTTATATTATTAAGTTTTACGAATTGCATTGCAGACTTTAAGGTGCTCCTACATGAAACCAGTGTGCATATTTTCGGGGTTCCTTTAAAAATGTAAAATGTAATTAATTAAATTATTAAATTGTTAATTTGTAAAATTAAATTTATAGGTCTGAACTTCTATTCTATTTATTGAACTGTAAATTTGTTTGGTAGAATTTTTTGGAAAACTCGATTGCGCAGCCCTTATGCAAATTTAATATTTACTAATACAAATATTCTTAAAGACCTAAAACGTTTCAAAATTTTAAATACTGATTTTAAAACACTTTAATAAAAAAGTCTCTCGGTATTGTTTAAACAATAATCTTAATTATCTGGTCTAGACTGCCTCAAATGTTCAATGTTGCATGCGAATAGAAGCGGAATCAACATAAAACGTAATCAAATACTCAGCGACTAAGACAATAAAATGAGTGAAGAAACAGGTCGAGTGGGCCACCAGCTGCTTGGCTAGAAAGAGCAAAAGCCAAATTAAGAAAGTGCTCAGATTCGGTTTATGCTGCCGACGACCAAACCATTTCTTCTGCCATTGTGTGAATGTGAATCTCGAGTCTCGAATAATGGAAAAAGGCAACAAAATAGAAACAGCGTTGGTTTGGGCCTGAGGTTTTCGGTTTTTCGCCAGACGCTTGTTCAGTGGGGATTGTGACTTCAGCCTAGGCGGACGTGAGTGCTTAAGATCGTGCGAATCGAAATCCGAGACGGCCATATAGGAAGACAGAGAAATTCCAGCGAATTTGCATTTATGCGGGATCATTAACATGCACGTCTAGGAGCCATTAAAAGTGATCAAATTGTGCATGCAGAGTGCCATTTGTGCGGTGTGCCACAGCCCTAATCAGCCATTCAAGCCGCGCATGCGCAAGGAATATAAAAGCCGAACCCACAACGAAACTCCCGCGCACGTGTAACCTACCCCACGAAATTAATTGCCAAGGGCGAGAAATCAAATCCATCATCATGACTGCTTCACCGGGGCTTCTGCATATGGATCATCCGCTCAAGGCTTTCTATCAGTTCTTCCTCGACCTGATAGTGTTCAGCCTTAAATCTATATTTTACATACTCGAATCGATTTACTACAGCCTGCTGCCCCAGCGATTTAGAAAGTTAAAGGTACAATCCAAATGGGCATATTTTAATCTAAGCTCGATAGACTTTCTTTCCCCGATTGACCCTGGGCCGCACTGATTGCACAACAAGAGACACCCACAAAAAAGTATTTTTAAAGCAGCTTCCAGTTTACCACTTCAAATCAATCATAGGTAGAGCTACCTCAAAGTCATTTCTCTTGTGTTTTTTTTTGCCCACCGTCAGTTTTGGCAATTTCACAAACATTAATGAGCCACGCGCAGTTTTGTGGTAATAAAAACAAATTATGCACGCTTTTTTAAAAACAATATGAGTGTTCAAATCGAATTTATGATACTCTTTGGCTAGAAAAGCCAACTGAAACGTTTGGTTGGTTGTTTGTTTTTACACAGGGTCTAAAAACTTTCCCAAATTTATATTCCAAACTTCATTTGCAAGCCTTATAAAATTGTCGTAAAAAGCGTTTGAACAAACCTCTTTCTTTGTTTTGATACGCTTCGATGGTAAACAATTTTGTTCACACGCTTTGCTGGCTATTCATGAATGAACCCCTTCTCTATTTAAAACATTCGGCTTCTGCACACTTTACCCATGATATGAAACTGAGTACCCGAACAGCGAGCTCTTTAAATATTAGCTTAAATATTTGCTTGATTACTTGGTCTTATGGAGCTTTGTTTTCAATTGACTAAAGCCTATGGGTGACATTGAATTTAAGCTATTTACTTGATTGGCATAAATATTTGCCATGCCTAAACGCATCTTCAGTTTCTGTCCAAAAATATATCCGTGACTTGACAGTTCAATAAGCAGTAACCAGCTTAGTATGACAACAAGTTTTTCCTCATCCAAAACCTTGCCTTTTCCTTAGTCATTATTGTTGTTGCAAAGTGCACGCTCCACGCACACCAAACAAAAAAAAATTGCATAGAAAAGTATACATATAAATTACCAGCAATCCAAAAGGAAAAGTTAAGATCTGCCTAGCAGGCAGTTCGAAAGAGCTTCCTTTTCTGCACTGCAACGACCAAACTGATATGCTCTGCTGTAGAGGATTGAACTCCAAATTGATTGAACTTTGTTGTGGTGCCAACAAAATAAAAGTTGGAGACATACTTGCGAAACATAATTTATATTATGATTCAAGCAAATGATGCAAGTCACTCGTTGGCCAAAATAACAGTTTTAAATTATGCAAAATGGCCAACTCATTTTAAAGACAGTCGCACCTTTTTCGTATGCTAAAAAGGTTTGCTTACATATATTACAGTTTATGACTACAAAATGAAAATGAAGCAAAAACCAGCCTTAATAAAATTAAAGTAATTGTTGTTATAATATTATAATTTTATAATAAAGTATAGTAAAATATAATATAATTTTAATTGCTTATAGTAAAATAAACAACATTTTGATATTTTTTTAAACATATTTATTCGTTGAAGTTAATTTCTAGCAATTATAAAAACTTAGCAGCTATAAATACATTTAAGAATGTATTTTTACAATGGTTACCTTATAATTACAGGATGTCTCTGGCCAGGTGGTGCTCATCACAGGAGGTGGCGGAGGCGTGGGTCGCTTGATTGCCCTTAACTTTGCTCGACTTCAGGCCCGCATCGTCATCTGGGATATCAATCAAGAAGGTAGGGGACTGAGAAATCGCACTTAGATGCTAATTACTCGGTCACAGCTTCTGCAAGGCGGGTCAAAAAACCCGGTAGCTAGTGAAAGCTGTTACATTTACAATTTGATTAGCTTAACAATATTTGACAAAAAATTTTCCGTGCAGCCATTAAAACAACAGTGGATTTGTTGGCCAAGCATGGTTATGACAACTGCAAGGGCTACGTGGTTGATATCTCAGATCGGGAGCAGATCTACCAGCGGGCCAGCCAGGTCACCGAGGAAGTGGGTCCAGTGGATATTCTGATCAACAATGCCGGAATTGTGTGCTGCAAACCCTTCTGGGAGCTTCACGATCGGGTCATCCAAAACACCTACAACATCAACATCATTTCGCACTACTGGACCGTCAAGGCTTTTCTGCCGCACATGATGAAGAATAATCGTGGTCACATTGTGACCGTGGGTTCGGTGACTGGAATGCTGGGCACCTACGGCTGCAGCGATTACGCGGCCACCAAATACGCCTGCATCGGTTTCCACGAGAGTCTGCTCACGGATTTGAAGGCCCATGGCTACGATCAAATCCAGATGAGTTTAATTTGTCCGTACTACATCAATACGGGCATGTTTTCCGGGGTTCGTCCGCGGATGATGCCCATGCTGGAGCCGCAGTATGTGGCGGATCGCATCGAGAACGCCGTTCGCTGTAACGAGGTGTGGTGCGTCCTGCCCAACTCCATTCGCCTGCTGACTCCTCTTAAATGGTGGGTAAATTCATTAAAATGTATTAATTTTTAAGGTAATTATTCTCGGTTTTTCAGTCTTTTGCCTGCCAAAATGTGCTGGGAGCTGATGTCGCGTGTCATTCGTGGTCCAGAGTCTATGATGTTGTTCCAGGGACGAGGACGCGTTGCCGCTGGTTAGACTCCGCATGTAAATCATCACCGAATCACATCCTTTTAGCTTAAGTTGTTTTCAAGAGGCGTTTATCTATAGTGTTAAAATAAACTTAATTAATAAATTGAATGTTAAATAAACAAATTAGCTTACTTTACCTGCTAATCCCGCACTGTAGTTTGCTGGTAGTAATGAGGAGCCAATTCCGTCAGCCACTCCCTCTTGATCACCGTGATTTGGTTCATGAACAACTTGGTCGTCTGGAGCAGTTCACCATAGACCACGTACTGCGCCTGCGGCAGAGTATATAGCGTAGAGTTTGGATGAATGGCCAGTTCTGTGCCGCTGCTAATCTGTCGATAAACTCCGGAATGATGCAAATAAGCCACCTGTGTGAAGAAGCCGGCAGTGATGCACTTGCACAACGTTTCCACATCTCCCTTGCACGAGAAGATCGGAATGCCGTACTTCTTCCTGGCCAACGTGATGAGCTGCTCCCTCAGTTCGTGGGCCCTCTTGAGGTTTCTGTAGATGAGGTAGTACTGGCCGCAGAACTCCTTGGTCATGCCCTCCTCCACGAAGCCGGTGTAGACGTTCAGGAGCGTTATGAAGTCCCCCTCGGCCACCTCGAAATGTCGATGGGCAATGCGTCCACTTTGCTGAGCAACCGCCGAAGCTGGTCGCGAGAATATAGTTTGTACCTGCAGCATTGCAATGATGGTTATGATCTCCTCGGAGCAGCCCATCTGCCCGGAAACGTAGAGCATCTTCGAAAGCATGGCGCTGAAGGGCAGTTCGGCCAGCAAATAGCCCACTGGCTTGGTCAGATTGCCCTGCTCATCGATGGCGTCCAAGGCGAAGAGTCCTTCCAGCGCAGAAAGAAGATTTTGTGCCGGCGGCGGTGAGGGAAAGTCGAAGCGTAGTATGTTCCCAATGCCCAGAGCTTTCAATTGCAGTACAGCTCCGCTCATTTCACTGCGTCGCATCTCCGGAGGCTGCCGAGGAGCAAGGGCATCAAAGTCTGGTTTCGTATACAAACGGTATACTTTTCCCGGACGCATGCGACCCGCTCGTCCTGCTCTTTGGATCGCCGAAGCCTTGCTGACTGGCACTACGACCAAACTGTCGCTACAGGTCTTGGGATTGTACCACTTCACCTTGACGTAGCCACAGTCTATGACATAAACTATGCCCGGTATGGTGATGGAAGTCTCGGCAATATTCGTGGCCAGCACCACTTTGCGCACTCCTTTGGGTGGTGTAAAAAACACCGCCAACTGATCGGTACTGGACATGCTGCCATACATGGGCAGCACCTTGAGGTTCTCCTGCTCCGCGCTGGCTATGTATTCGCGCAGGAGATCCAGTGCCTCCAGGACTTCCTCCTGGCCGGTTAGGAAGGCCAAAATATCGCCAGGAGGCTCCTTCTGATGGAGCTTCCATATGGTTTCCACCGTTTCCTTGACATAATCGGCGCAGGGTTCGTTGAGGTAGAAATTACTCACGGCATGCATGCGTCCTTCAATAGTTAGTTTAACGCTAACTTCTCCCGATCCTGGCCAGCTGAAGAACTCGCTGAAGAAGCCCGCATCTATGGTGGCCGATGAAATGATGAGCTTGAGGCTGCTGCGCTTGCGAAGGATCTTCTTGAGCAGACCGAGCACCATGTCGGTGAGCATATTCCGCTCGTGGGCTTCATCCACGATGATAACGCCGTACTGAGTGAGCAGGGGATCGGCGAGAAGTTCGCGCAGCAAGATGCCCTCGGTCATGAACTTGATCTTGGTCTCCGCGGTGATTCTTTCGAGGAAGCGCACCACATAGCCCACCGTATCGCCCACCAGTTCACCGCGTTCTTGGGCCACGCGATTGGCCAGGGTGACCTGGAAATGAAGTCTTTATTTTGGGATTTAAGATGAATTATTAAGGATTACATACGGTGGAAACCCGTCGGGGTTCGGTGATGCCTATAAGTCCCTTGGAGTGCCAGCCCCATTCGTACAAATATTGGGGCACCTGGGTGCTCTTGCCACTGAAAAACATAAGAAAACACAAAAAGTTAAGAACACTCTTTGGGGACTCCTGAAAACCTTACTAACCTGCCTGTTTCACCCACTAGAATTACCACCTGGTGCTTTTCCAAACAGTAGAGTATCTGATCCCTATACTGTCTTATGGGTAAGCGTTCTCTCTGTAATTATTTTAATAGAATAATTTAATTTCACAAATAATAAAGCCGCTATAGGTAAACCCACCTGTTCCACGAGTCCCAAATTGTGATTGGCATTGAATACAAAGGCGGTGGACTGCTGCTCGCCACCCACACTATCCGTAATTGCGTCATCGGTCTCTGGTTTCAAGAATTTCGGCTTAAATGTAGACATTTTCTACGAATTTATTTTATTTAAGTTGTGTTTTGAAATTGAACAAACAGCTGGAGGCATCGGTGGAGTGACTAAAAATACCAAAGCGCCTAACAAAACGCTAGAAAATGTCGTAATTTCGGTCGTTTGGTCACACTTTTTTGGCGGGAAATATAATCGTTTTTAAATATCGATTACCAGTGGCCACTTTGCAATATTATTTTCACAGATCAATTAAAACTAATTTTTAAACTGAAAATTCAATACCTTTAACTTATAAAAAGAAAGAATAGATTCGTTGAAAACAAAAAATTAAAGAACAAATTATTTTGACCTCAAAATTTGTTCCTTTTTTTATTACTTTTTAATGAATGCAGAAATCGTTATTCTATTATTCACCCTTTCATCAACCTCTAAAATATATAATGTCCATAACATTCACCTGAGTTATTTATGCCCATGTTTTTGGCCATTTGTGGGCACGTTGCAGCACATGTCCCCTTTAGCGAGTGAAAATAACTCTAATTGCCAGTGGCAAGGCCACTTTCATTCTCTGCATACCCTATAGTACTCATTATGTACTATATTGTCCTTTTGGCCACGTGTGTGTGACAAAAGTGTCCCCCGAGTGTGCAGCTGTCGCCGACAGAAGCGCCCGGCCAATTGCTTTTGAATAAATATTGTATCTCTCGAGCAACAAACAACACACATTGTAAACTCAACTTTTGTTTCGCTGGTTTTTTGAATGCATACTATATATTTTGATTTATGCAACGTCAGTGCTATTATACGCCTCAAATATTGGACTGTGGTGGGGAAGTGGTCTTTGGGGCTACCAAACTCAACTCAATCGGCCCCACATGCAAGACCCCTGCATTCTGCATTGACCCTGACATTAAGAGCGCTCGCTTTAACTTTAACCCGAACCGAACACGTGCCCGACATGCACGTTTGACCAGCCCAACCACATCCGCATGCCAGTGCTGAAACAATGGATCCCGGCTCGGCACCGGCACCCAGAACCCATCACCCATAGCCATCAACCGCCCCAGACCCCACGGCGTATGAGTAATCCGAGTAAAGCTAATTAAAGGCCAGCGCCGAACTTCATGCCAAGGACGAGGCGCCAAGTCGCCAAAGCAATGCCGACGAAGCCAAAAACTCTGCGAACAGTTTGTCAACACCGCAGTTCGCGGAAAGCCCCTAAACCAAAGGGCACTGAGAAAAATATTTAAGCTTTCGTTTAATATTTGTTTAAATTTCTGCCTTAATTTTTATAAAAATATAAATTGAAAGATGGTATTCAAAGGTTGAAAATGTATTTTTATAAATTTTAATAATATTTTTGTAAAAATACATTTTCAACCCAAAATTGTAACAGATGTGAGATTTATAGCAGAAAATTTGCTGGAATATTTAACACATGGCCTTAATATCTAAAATCTTTCAACATTCTTATAAAATGTTTAATTATATTTAATAATGTTTAATTTTTATTTTTAAAAATATAAATTTTCAACGCAAAACAGATGTGAGATTTATGAAAGACAATTAGCCAGGATATTTAACACACGACCTTAATATCTAAAATTTTCAAACATTTTTTTTAAATGTCGGTTTTTTTTTCTTTCTGTGCACATGGATTAGTCATTTGGTACAGCATTTCACTTCCGTTTTAAGCCCATTTAAGCAATAATAGTTAAATGAATATCAATTTACATCGTATGGTTATGGGGATCCCTCTTTTCCGTACAGTGTGTATCTTGTCTGGTGGCGTCCAGTTCCAGTTTCGGTTGCATATAAATTTTAATAGATGCCCCAAGGCCAGAGTTTTACTGTCAAACGGCTGTCGGCACTTCACTGCCGGGATCCGAATTCCAATTCCAATTTATCCCCCCTCGCTACGTCTTTGGGCACCTGACTAAATGCCATAGACTTTAAAGGGCGGTATGAATGCTAACTGTTATTCCGGCTTTTACGACCAAAGTTTCCTTGGAAATGCCAACAGCGAGGGTAAGTTTTTGTATCTATTATAACTATAGTTTCGCGATGACGACCCTGATTACAAACGCCGGAGTTATGCGTCCTCGACACCAAGCGAGTGGTGCGAAAAGGGGCGTGGCAGGCGGGGGGCTGGCGTCATTGTCTTTGCGTGCCTCGAATTTGCGTGATTCATGATGCATGTGGCATGTCGCAACTCGAAAGCACCGAAAGAAAAGTGCAGGATATGTTTTTGAAAAAACTATAAACATTTATTGCGCATTCTTCGTAATGGAATTCAAGATCTGTTGCTTTAAAAAGTAGGCTATCAAAAATATCAAGTATTATTTCGACCACTATCCTTTGGTTCCTTATTCAAATCTAGGATTCTATTTAGGAACTTGATTTTTTTAAGTGCACTTGGAAGTCCTAGCACTCTGGGCGTTGTTTTTTGGCGCGTCTTCATGTCTGCCTTAATTACTAGAACTACTAAAACCGAAACTAGTCCCTGCACCACTTAATGCCAATAAAAATGTCAATTGCACACGCGACCTTGATGCGCCGTATGGCTTTCCGGTCAAGTCGACCGGATTTCGGTTGGCATATCACTCCAAATGGTGGCGATTAAAATGGATTTTTTTCGGCAGGGCAAGGAAACAACGGTTCTTCGTCCTCACAGCTGAGCGGCTGATTGTTTGTTTACAAAAACAACAGGCCGCCGGATGCAGAGAGACAGAGAGAAAGAGTGAGAGAGAGACCGGCTTTGGTGACACGTGCTCCAAAAAGTGGCGGCGCTACGTGGCGTATACGTATTGCGCTGACGCCGTGGCCATTTTCCACCGTTTTTTTCGTTTTATTCCTTTGTTGCTTTTGTTGCCGCTAATGTGTTTTGAAAACGCATATCCCAATCCGGCACGGTGTACAGTTACCGCTGGGCAATGGCAATGGCAACGTGCAAAACAAAAGCCAAACTCCTCATCCGACTCTTCAAGGAGTTGGAGTGAGTCGAAGGGAATGGTCGGCTTTTTGGTCGCGTGTTCTCGCTCGCTCTCGCGCACAAAGATGGGGATGGATGTGGAACACCGACACGGGAGAGACAGTACCAACACAAATGCAAGGCGGCAGTGGGAGGTAAACAGCAAAAGAGGACGAGCGGACACAGCCAGCAGGCACTGAGAGAAATGTTAGGGAGTGTCAACACGCGGATATTTATTTTTATTTAATTTTAAGTCGTAACTAGTAGGTCTTCATAAAAAAATGTATATTTAAAAGTATTGCATACTTCATGGGGCACTTAAACTTATTTCTGTTAGATACTATAGTAGAATCAAAACATTAGGTAAATTTATTTCTTGGGACCGACATTTATCAAAAAAATGTTGAGTGATTCACGCTAAAATGCATCGATTGTGAGCAACTACTTTTCTTCGGATTGCAATCATTTTTCCTGGTGCACCCAAGAGAGAGAGAGATGAGCGAATTAAAAAGGGTGAGAAAGGGGGCCTAGAGCGCGAGAGAACAAATTCACGAGGCGAAAAATGACGAAGTCGCTGCCACGTTGCAGTTTCCTTCGTTCTCGAATTTGCAAGCGATGCACAGTGGTTTCAAAACCATTCGTTCACATTTTTAATGGAAGGTTACAATTGAGATCCTTTGGTAATATACTTCGTAAAATATAAATTTCTATTAAAAAGATGAAAGTATTTTTTAAGTTTTAATAAAAATATAGTTACATACTAAATTCCAGCAGGACACAATGTTATTTTAAAATTTATTAATTAAAAATATCTAGATAAATGGTATACCCTTTGTGTATCCTTTTTTTTATTTTTTTTTAATTAGGCATAGACGAATCCTTAGAGCTAAAACTAAAAATAAATTCGAGAGCCCTCTAGAACCTTGAAAGAAGTACAGAAGTCTGCCCACTGTGGGGCAGGGACAACAACAACAACTACAGGCTGCGGCGAAAACAGCAACATCTGCTGCGCTGCTGCTGTTGCTGCTGCGGCGCTTTCGTGGCTGCTGCTCCTGGCTGCTCCGAAATCAGTTCGTCGTCGTCAGCCAGTCAGTTCAGTTCGGTTTTCGCAGTGGACATCAAGGCAGAGAACCAACGCAGCCCGAGGAGAATCCATCCAAGGCGAAGGCAGCACCAGCGAATTGGAGCAGCAACACAGCAGCAGCAGCAGCAGCAGTGGCAACGCAACAGCAAGCAGTCCATAGGCACAGTTGATGCAAAAAGTTCCCAAGCCAGACGCAATCGAATTATTCGAACTCAAATTCGATTCCACTGTGCGTGTACCGTTGTGGGTGCGTGTGTCGGTGTGTGTGTGTGCGTGAGTGTCCTTGGTTGTGTGTGGCCAAAAAACGACGACAAAAAAAAATCACAAATATAGAAAACTGAACTGAAGTAAATCAAAACTGAGGGCGCCACCAGGATTTAGCAGCCCACACAGGACGAGAGGAAGCTGAAATCAGGACAGCCCACAGAGGAAAATCAATTTTCTGTTAAAATACACAAATTGCAACGAATAGACGCGTCTCGAAGAGCGAATCACCGAGAATAATAATCGGTTGCAAAACTCCAAAGCCGACCCCCCTTCTTCCCGCCGCCCACCTCTCAAAACGCCATGCACACACACTCACGCGCGTAGCACACACACGCCACACACACAAATAGAGGCGGAGAATCGCCTGGACGTTAACGGTAAAAAGCGCAGAGACGCCGCCTGGTTAGGCCATCAGTGGTGGAGGTGCAACGGGGGCTAAAAGCGAGAAGCTAGAAAGAGGAGCAAAAAGAGGGGACGCAGAGGAGCGGAGAACTAACTGTAAATTCAGAGGCGCAGGCAGCCCACAACAGTCGCGTCCATCGAGTTAGGCCCACTCAGTTAATCAATCGACAGAAAAAATCAATCACAGCCTGCCGACATCTCCATTCAAAAGAGGCCTAACCAAAAGCAGCAGCAAGAAAAAATCGAAAAAGAACTTCCAGAATTTCCAAAAGTATAACAACAAAACTATCAACTAAACAGCCTAATAATAATAACTAAATTTTTCTAATAAAGACATCTGTGATTTGCATATAAAAAACAAAAGAAAACAAAAATTAATAAACAACAAATAATTATTTTCATACTGCACTTTTTCAAAACCAACAAATAACTGACGAAAACAAAAACCAAATTAATTTTATAAATTTCCAAACATAAATCACAAATAATTCGGTGAGCGTAGAAAATAAATATAAATATATATCGCACACGCAAAGCTGACACGCCTCAAGGATAAAGTCGAAAACCGCAAAAGCAAAAGCAGCAGCACCACCACCACAACCACCAAACAGCAGAAACAGAAGCAGAAGCCGCACCACCAGCCAAGGCAGCCTCAAATTCACACAAGGTCAACGGAATTAATATTTTTTGTAAGTGCACTTCATAGGCAAAACATTGTGCCGATTTTGTGTGTGGGGGATTGTGCCCTATCCTATGCACATTTTTCTGGGAAGCTATCTGATTTTTTCATTTTAATTGAGAACATGTCGCTAACTTTTCTGTGCGCCATTCCTGAAAGTGCACATGTGCATGTCAATTAGCGTGGATGCGCCTCAAGAAATCGCATCTGTAATCAGCCGCCAAGGGTTCATAGAAATTCGTTTCTCGATGTGATCGTATCATTAATAATAATGCAAATAGATTGTAAAATATACAAACCCTGTATCCTAACTTTTGTATCCTAACAAACCGAACTACTGCGGATTTTCTTAACTGTTCCCATATAATCCTTAGATTCCCATTATTCCTTACATTTTGTCAAAACTGTATCCTATTTAATTTCATTCTACCTTACATTTTCTTTTATTTCTTATTACTTTTCTTTTATTATCCTTGTATACATCTTAACTTATTTTTACCTGAATCTCCTGTGATTTATTCAGACCATCTTCCGATTCTCTTCTTGCCTTATTTGTCGATCCTTCTGTGTTTGCAAATTCCTTATTCCTGGAATTTGCCAAAAATTTCATCCCCGCTCCTTTCACTTTCGACGCGTTTCACCCTAATTCCGATCCCATCCCATCGGAATTCAAGGGAAGCCAACTCATGACCAATTCATGATGCCCTTCCGGACAGGGTATTAAAATTTAACGCATCACAGCCATATGGCAACTCAATAATTAGGCCGAAAAAAAGAGCAAACGTAACCGAAATAAATTGGCTGACAAGTGCGATAGCATGCCACAGGTAAAGGAGCAGGCGTGGGCGGATGTGGGCGGGGGTAGCCCGTACTACTTATAGAGAAGAAAGGGCTCGGGATTTGCGATGTCGGCACCTGCGGTGTCGCGTCTGCATTTCGAACCCCGCGGCGGTGTCGCTGTGAAATGTCAACGGTATTTTTATCCATAAAATCAACAAAAACGGTCATATCAGACCCATCATTCTAAGGCAACCACCCTGCTTCTCTATTTTTTAGTTGTGCAACTCGGAAAGTTCACAGGGGAATAGTATTATATTGGAAAGAAGATTAAAGTGATAAATAAGAACTAAATTCTATAGATGAAATTCAAGAAAGGTCTGTCGAAGAACTGAAAATAGAAATAGAAAATTTCTAAAGATTTCTAGTCTCTTGTTAAAGAATTGAAGGCAATTAATAAAACAATTAATTTATACGATATGATACTACTTTAAGATCTTTAAAGTTTATTTTAATTCACTACCATTTTTTTTTTGCACAGTATACGTTTTTTTCTGTGGATTAAGAATGCTGTCAGCAGGAATAGCAAATGCTCAAGTCTGATATTGATTTTGCTAAGAGACCCAAGTGTTTAGCACCGTCTGAGCCGAATCAGACGTGATGTGGATACGTGGCATATCTTGGCCAGTAGTCTAGTCCTCGTACTCCTCCATAGTCACGCCCTGCATCCTTCCACCTTGGGTTATGTACAACATGACTAATACTAATTCCAGCCAGCATGTGCCCCATTATTACATTCGTTTTGGGCACACAAATAACTGCAATAAATAGTCATAGTAACCCCTGCCGAGGAGGGCGGTTTGCAGAGGGGGAGTGGCACATGCCATGGGCGAGTGAAGGATAATGATATTTGGCGCATTCGTCAATCAATCACAACGGCCATCAATCTTGCGATAAAAACAAGAAAACACAAATTAAGCTGCAAATGGGTTTTACACATAAAAATTTGTGTACAGGGAAAGTTTTTACCCTGACAGATTAAGATAATATTTTCGGTATTCTAAAATAATAAATTGCTATTATAAGTTAAGAGGTCAGTAACTAAAAAAACATTATATTACAAAATACCTTAAAATATATATAACGAACCTGCTTAAATTCCATCAAAAAGCAAATAACTCCAGTCCAATCAAGTCATCAATTAATGACGGTAATTGATCAAAATTTTAGTTAATCGAATCAAATTGATTATCGGGCAAATTTTGATGGTGATTACCTGTTTTGGCATTGCACTTTCCTGCTAATTTGGCTCAATTGCCGATGTCCTTCCGATGCACAACCAATTTGAATGGCTAAGTAGCCAGGGGCCCTAGCTTTCGATGGATATGGGAAGCCAATCCGTATTCCGTTAAACCATTTGCGGCAGAGCATCCTCCACATCCGGACGTGTGTGCTTTGGTTCCTTTGGACTCCCACTCTGGTGACTCTTGCTTTTCAAACTTTTCCATTGTTGAGCTTTGGCCTTGAAAGAGGCCAAAACGTGAGACCTTGATGGACGTATAGGGATTCTAAATATACAAGCATTACCGAAAGAAACATACATACATACATAGCCTCAAACATGAGGTAATTGGACATTACACAAAAGGTTAACCTGGCTTTATTTTCGTTACAGAAATGGAAATCATTCCTGAAGGTAAACACTTTCGTTTGGTGCATGAATCAGAGCTTCCAGAAATTTTGGTAACTTTAGAACGCTATCTGCCGGAATCATTAAAGGTGCGTATAAGAAATTCTAACACTCCTCTGTTTTTATTTTTTGCATCTTTATTTTCCCCTGAAAGTTGTACCAAGATATTCCCCAGTTGCCACGCCCAATTCTCAGATAATTTACCAACAATTACCTGCAGTTCGGGGGGAAAAAGGGGGTCTTTTGTAGTCGGGAGGCGTTACAAATACCGAGACCGAGACCACAAGTCATGCAATCTCAAACCATCAAAGCCGGGCTCGCATTTTTCTGTTGACCTGTTTTCACTGTTTACACTTGTATTTTTGTTCAATTTTTAATGCCATTCCGCCCCGAACATCACGTGCTTTTATACTTCCGTTGGCTATATATCTATGGCTTGGCACCGACCTCAAGGATTTGGCCACCACTGGAGTTGCTCAAAGTTTCGATTTTTAGCGAGCAACTTTTTTCCCGGGGCGGTTACCAACAGCTCTGGGAATGCGATGCCAACTGCTGGGGAAAAACTTAAATGGCATGTGTTTTATGATTGTTAAATATGGGGAGTGCTTAAAGAAAGAATCTAAAGTACCTTAACTTAATTAATTACGTTTCACATTTACTGCTTTTCAGCACGAATTTTAAAAAATATATTATAATAAAATTCGTTCGAACCATAAAGTCCAGATATACAAAACTACTTCGGCCTATTAAAACTTTATGTTTGGGAAGTTTGACACAAGTTTTTTAATGAAACATATTCACAAATAAAGATCACTTATTTCTACTTCCCGAGCCCCACAAGAAAAGAACTTACAGATCTTAAAACTGGTTTTACAAAAGCACATCAAAATTGAGCCTTAAACCATTCAAAACATTAAAAAACAATCTTTATTTAAACTATATTCCTTTTTAATTTCAGTTTCATCAAATCATAATGTCGTACCAGGATTTTAAGTTTCATGTTGCTAATGATTTTAAAAAAGCTAACATTTTATTACATTTTATAATATCCAATTCTATTTGCAGTTTCATCAAACCATAAAAACGTACCTGAATGATCGTATTTGGGATTTTAAGTTTTATGTTGCTAAAGATTGGCCCGACAAACCGATAATTCTCCATTTCCCAGGATGCACGCTTGCGGTGAGTATAGAATTTATTATATTTAAGACCCTAATAAAATAATTTTAAATATTTATTTAGCCGCACAACAATATATACCAAACTCTTGGCATATTTTGTCCATCCGCACACATCGAGCATGTCGATTTGCTGCGCACCGAAGATGTACTTATAGATTGGCAGAAGCCTATGTACCTGAACTTTACGCACATCGCCATTATGAATCGCCTGGATGACTTCTACTCCAAGTTCGGTGTGATGGAACGACTCAGTGGTGATATCTACGTGTGCAACAAGCTGAACGCCGACTTGGAGCTGGAGCCGCTGCCGGAGGACGCGGAGATGCGTCTGCTGAACCTGGACAACGTGCAGGGCATCCATGATCTATATCCTGCCAACGAAATCGAGTGCGTCCAGCTGTTCGACATCCTCGTGCGCAAGCTCCCCGGCTTGGGCATCTTTCGCAAGGAAACCGGTGAGCTTGCCGCCTGGATGGTCCACTCATATTACGGCGCCATGTTCTCAATGCAAACACGTCCAGACTTCAGGCGCATGGGGTAGGTAGACCTAAAGTAGAGGGGGATTTTCCATTTTTCCAAGGCGGAATTTAGTCCTAGGTGACCCAGAAAATTATTAAATTTAAAGTAGATGTTTCGCATAACCTTTTTAGGCGAAATTTTTATTTCTTTTTAAGTAAAATCTATTAAAACCTATTGACAAAATGTTTTCCAAAGTTTGAAAATATTCTTTTATCGAATACAGTGAAATATACAGTAATTCTGGGTCACCTTTTGATATCCGAAAGTATTAGTAATTATAAGTTTTACTTTAAAAGACATCGATTAATCGTTATTCAACACCTTTTATTTATAAGCCATGAGGTAACTGTTATTTCAAACTTTTAAATTAAAAGTCAGAGAACATCAGTTATTTTTTGGCCAAAAATATAAAAGTCCTCCGTAACTTTTATTCATGACTTTTATAATAAAAATCTAAAAATAACAGTTATTTTTGACTGAAAAAATAAAAGTAACTCTTATGAGAAGTTATTAAATAAATCATTAAATAAATTTTATTTGGTGATTGAAAATATATAAGTCTTAAGTCTCTTTTGTTGGAATTTTAAAGGTTGCAATTTGTACTTGTACACAGTAATTCTTCAACATAATGAGATCGCGAATTCTTCAGACCAAGTCAAAACTTTTGACTTGTTATAAAGTGTAGATTCTGTGGATTTACTTATTTAATAATACATTTCTTACCCCACAGCTATGGAATCCGTCTGGCCAAGTCGCTGACCCAACTGGTGATCGAGCGCGGCTACACGCCCTTCGTTGTGATACGTCCCGGGAACGATGCGTCCCGCAGTCTGTACACCAAGCTGGGCTACGAGAAGGCCTTCGAGACGTGCCGCGTGCGGATGACGCCGGACTGCTACGAGGACAGCACCGTGGGAACCATCGGCAACACGTCCTACGGAAAGTTTCCGCCGCTGCCGCAGGGCGAGTGCGTGGTGGTGACCAAGCTGCGGCGCAAGCATGTGCCCGGCGAGAGCCAGACGGTGGACGAGGGAATCGAGGATATGTTGGCTGAAAAATGTGATATCAGCGGCGACGAGGCGAGGGAGCGCAAGACCACAACCGACGAGGGCATCGGGGAGGACAAGTAGGCCAGGCTGGGTTAGGGATACCGGATGATAGATGACAGATGCCAGGATACCAGATACGAGATCGATCGGAGCGCTACGCCTACGCTAAACTTATGCTTAAAGCTGTAAGCACCTTTTAGGACTCTTTAGGACAGACAGGACATGGCACACATCAAGTGGCGTTGATTTTTTAAACAATTATATTAACGAGAAAATGAAAACCAAGAAATTGTACGAGTATATTTATAGATGGTATATAAAGCTTCCTCACACAGAAACGCGACGTCGTCGTCGGTTATCGGAGAACGCGAATTTTCGGCCAGAATCAAGGGATTTATTTTATATGGGTATTGATTAGGATTCGATGACAAGAACTAAACATTAACGAGGGGGGTTTAATCGATCAAGAGCGAGCGCTGAAGTCAGACATTTTAAACGGGAACCGAGTACAGAGAGAATTTTTAATTTTTTGCTAAAAATGCTTTTACAAAAATGAACTCCAAGAACGAAACAAGAAACACAAACAGAATGGCTCAAAAAGAAAAATAAATAGAAGGGAGCGCATCAATTTATTAAAACTATTATATATATTAACTCTATATATCAAATTGTTAAACGAACTAAACAAAAAACACACACAAACTACTTCTCTCTTCTGGCTCTCCACGCAAAATCTCTGAACAGGATAACAATCTCGAATCAACGGTCTTTGCTACCGAAAAACAAACAAACAAATCTCTCGCTTGGGCCATGGAACAGAGCTTTGCACACTTTCCTCTTTTTAAAGAAACCGTTTCAGAATACTACATATATATTTTTCAAATAATATTGAATACTTTCGATGACCCAAATGAAGTGCTTTGATTTTAAATGGTCCTGTACCAACTAAATTTGGATTTATAGGCTTTTTTCAAATTTATATATATACCCAAATCCAAAAAAAAAATACGAAACGAAGCGAAAACCAAACAAAAATACAAAATAAATATATATTTTATTATTACGAAATTTTATCAAACTATGCAAACGAGTACTCAATGATTTTGCTCCTATTTAGCTGAACTAAAAACCGAAACAAAATAAAAAACACGCCAAAGATGTCTTCTGCTTCATTTTAAGTACATATTCCCCAACCCGATTCCCACTCCTTCCTTATAGATGATTTTGGTCCAGTTTGGAGTCATCTTTGGAGGTTTTCTATTATAAAAATGCAAAAACCGAATCTCAATATATATGCAAGAAAATCAAATTTAATGAAAAAGTTATATATTACAACTGCTATATTGTATGTACTCGAACTAAAAACCAATGAGAAAACGAAAAACTAAAAGAAGCAAATTTAAATAAATAACAATATTGAGACAGCACACCGAAGGTTCTTCCTGTCTCTGACGAAAAAGATAACGATTTTCCAGTAACCAAGATAACTGGAGAGAAAAATCTACTCTAGAAAATGCCATTATATTTTCTAAAATATTTGCTACGCTTCTCACATTTCTGTCCAAATATTCCCACATTTATTTGCACACAAACAACAGAAGCTCTTCCTAAAGCCTAGCATTAAAAGCATTAAATTATTTCCATAATTTACGAGCTCACTTAAACGGCGGCTGAATGGCCTCAGCTGGCGTAGACACTGCGCTAAAATTATCTGCTCATTGTTAATGAAATTTACGTGTACAAACACAACAGCTCACTTAGATAAACAAAGCGGGACAGATGCCGCAAACACAATGATGACATGTGGCAATGTCTAGGTTGGGTTTTGCAACATTCTCGACACTCGCTCGACTGGTAAATTTAATTTTATTTATGTATAAAGAAGGCCTAAGTACGTCGTATGTGGTTTAAAACTAAGCAAAAATGAATTTCGGACCTGGACTACTGCTCCTCCTGAACTTTGCTCAGCTGGTTCTTCAGATGGGTGGCCACATACTGCCAGTACTTTCGACGGATCACATCGTGTTTGGTGGCCATGTCCTCGCACAGGCCGTACACCTTCCTTGCTAGCTGATCGTTATCGCCAGCCTTCAGTTGGAGTGCCTGCTCCTGGTACAGATCGATGAGGAAGGCCAGCAGATAGGGCGATCGATTGCCAGCCTGGTAGATCTCCTCCACGAAGGCCACCACCTCTGGGTAGCTGTTCAGTCCTGCTTTTCCACTGTCGCCCTGTCGCATCACTCCCACCAAGTAGTTCCAGGCGCTCTCGTTGTTCTTGATAATCCGAATGCGGTTCATCGTGTAGGTCAGCTCGCGCTGTATTAAGTCCGGTGTGAAGCCAAAGTGCTTGATGACGAAGAAGCGCTGGTTCCAGGCCGAATTGTTGCGCTGATCCTCGCAGATCAGACGATCCACAAAGTTCAGTTCGTCGTCGTAGAGTCTGGAATTACAATGGTAAGAATTTATTAAAGCTTAATCATTTATGTTAATAAAATAACTAATAAAACAGACAATACATGACTTTTTAAAGCAATTTTCGGCCAAATTTCAATGATTTTATATATGTAGATCTGTTGTAATAGAACCTATGTGCTATAAACTTCCTATTCCCACTCACTTGAAGCTTTTTATGGCCCACTGGCGATGCTGCCATGCGTGGTAGTTCTTGGCATCGCCATCGTTGACCAGTGCATTCTCCGTGAGCTCCAGTTCGTTGCTGGGATCGTTCAGCATTTCGACGATGACGCGTCGGTGGTGCCACACCTGGTAGTTCTTCGAGTTCTGGCCAATCACCTCGCTCAGATAGTCCAGTTCCGCATTCAGATCGGCCTTCAGTTCGCGCAGGATGTCGCGTCTGTACTGCCAAACGGTGTAGTTGGCCGGATTCAGACGCAGTGCATCCGTGGTGAGGTCCAGGGCGCGCTGGCTCTTCTCGCCGTGCGCAATTACGGCTCGCATGTAGTCGAAAACCTCGCGGACTAAGGAAAGTGGATATATGTACTTAGATATGGTGGACTGGCCAAAGATAATGCCGCCTGCATTACTCACACTTTTGGCTGTAGGCAATGGAGACCACCGGATTGGGGCCGTCGTCCTGGGCGAGGGGCTCCACATCCTCCCAGTCGGAGCGCTCGCTGTACGGCAGCCAATCATTGCCCAAGTATTCCTCATCCGAACTGTCCCCCATCGCGGTTAATTGAAAACAAAACTGTTGGGCGCGTTTGCGGGTGGAATTTTATGTTGATTTTTTATAGAACCAGGGCTGGAAGCGACAGTGTTGTAAAATAGTGTTGAAAATTTGGTATGTGTTTTTTAACAAGCTTTATTTTAATACTAAAAAACTTAAATACTACAAATTCGAATTAAGCACACTTTTTAACGGTTTTTAATAATTTTTTTTTATCAAATTCAAACCATTAATGTTTATAATTAATTGTAAAGCATGCACATGTGATGCACATAACATATGTGAAAAAAGGTTATTACCATTGTAAACATTTTCTTTAAGTATTATTTTTTACATTATCAAATAAAAATATTTAAAGCCGGGAACCCCTATTAAAATACAATAAAAAAGGACGCAAAATAAAATAATTTTAAAATCAGTAGGTATATACAAAAGTGCAGACTTTGTATTAAAAATGTACTATTTTTTAAATCAGAATTCAACAGCGCAATAAACAAGTTATGTAGTCATATTCTTCAAATTTATTTATTTAAACACCAAAATGAAACATTGACAATTGGAATAGTGAATTTTGTATGGATATTTTTTTCTAAACTTCATTATCCCATTGGCAAATGAAGTGTCTTTCATGGGAACACATTATCATCAGCATATCGTCGGTTTCGAATTTAAAAATTTCAACGCAGCTTTGTTCATTGTAATAGTAAGAAGAAGTCCAATGCAACTTCAAAAATGCTGGTTTTCCAGAGGCCAAAGACACAAAGTTTCCCTTTACATCGTGGTCGTTGATGCCCAGCCAGTAGCCACCATCATTCCTGAGAAAACGTCTGATCTCGAGTAACTCCTCTTCGTTTTTAATCGCGGCCAGATGTCCACCGATCTCGCGACAGTAAGAGGCAGCACTAGTCCAATTTTTGCTATTATTGTGTTCGATATAGAACCATCTGGAGCCGATCATATCGAACCCATACGTGTGATGAAACTTTATTCGAGGTCCTGCCAAAGATCCACAACGACTAGCAGTCATTAAAACGAAGAACAGAACGGCTGCGTACTTGAGCATTTTAAGTTAAATTTACGACAATGCGATTAAGCTGGGTTTAGAAAAGCTACTGAAATATGATACTTTATACTTGGGCTTATCAATCACGTATATTCGAGATTAAAAGACTTTTTAAAGCCGATGACGTAAATTCCTTTTTATTTGGAACTAATGGTGCTCAGGTTTTGAATCACATAATAATGTTGATAAGGGGCAACCAAAAATAAAGCTTTCTTGAATTAATCTAGAACCTACAATACAATAAAAACAATTTAATTTTCAAAATTATATATTTTAAACAAGTGTTTTATTTTTATTGAAATAATTTATTTATTTAAAATTAAATTATTTTTTATTCAGTGGAAATTGTTTTTTTTTTTTAACTAAACTTCATCATCTTTTTGGCAAATGAAAGGTTTTTCTAACTCACAATCATTCAACGACATTTGGTCGGTTCTGTATCTAAAAATTTCAACGCAGTTCTCTAGGTTTAGATAGTGAGAGGGCTGATTCCAATGCCACTTCAAAAAGGCGGGCTTTCCAGAGGCCAATGATACAAAGTCTCCCTTTACGTCGTGATCGTTGACTCCCAGCCAGTAGCCATAAATACTCCACAAATTGGATACGATGGCGCCGAGCTCCTCTGCGTTTTTAATCGAGGCCAGATGTCCACCAGTTTCCCGACAGTAATTGGCAGCACTAGTCCAATTTTTTCGAGTAATGTGTTGAATATAGAACATCCTGTTGTCAATCAATTGGAACCTAGGCATAATATACTTCATCTTTTCTTGGTCCTCAGATTGACTTTCAGGACTCGCACTTATCCGGGGTCTAGCCAGTGATCCATTACAACTACCAGTCATTAATACGAAGAAAAGAACTGCCACGAACTTGAGCATTTTAAAATTTAAATTACATAAACGACAATCCGATTAAGCTTGGCTTAGAAAAGCAACTGAAATATGAGGGAGATTTGCTTTGTTACTTTTCCCATGAGTTTTTATCAATCACTTATTTCCGTGCTTTTAAAAGGGTCTCTAAAACCGATGACGAAAATTCTTGTTTGACCCTAGATAACC